>NC_088419.1:69465217-69562717 GCF_034236695.1 Oncorhynchus nerka
GTTTATGTAAACGTTATATAAATGTTGTCAGAAATGCGTTGACATTAAGTTGGAGCACGCTGAGTGGTGGTGCCTCTTGAAGTTTACAGGGATACACAAAGAGCCTACTATGCAGAATAAGGCCATGTACACACACACTCACAAATGCCCCCACACACTCTAGGTTCCTCAATCAATCACATACACAATTGTGGGTATGACGTTACAAGCTTGGCACACCTGTATTTGGGGAGTTTCTCCCATTCTTCTCTGCAGTGTTGCTGCACAGCTATTTTCAGGTCTCTCCAGAGCTATTCGATCGGGTTCAAGTCCGGGCTCTGGCTGGGCTACTCAAGGACATTCAGAGACACTTCCCGAATCCACTCCTGCTTTGTCTAGGCTGTGTGCTTAGGGCCGTTGTTCTGTTGGAAGGTGAACCTTGTTGTTGTCGTTGTCAGGTCCTGAGCGCTCTGGAGCAGGTTTTCATCAAGGATCTCTCTGTACTTTGCTCCGTTCATCTTTGCCTCGATTCCGACTAGTCTTCACAGGGCCTGTCATTGAAAAACATCGGCACAGCATGATGCTGCCACCAGCATCTTGGTGGTTCCAAACTTCTTCCATTTAAGAATGATGGAGGCCACTGCTCTTGGAGATCCTTAATGCTGCAGACATGTTTTGGTAACCTTCCCCAGATCTGTGCTTCGACACAATCCTGTCTTGGAGCTCTATGGACAATTTCTTTGACTTCATGGCTTGGTGCTCTGACATGCACTGTCAACTGTGGGACCTTATATAGACAGGTGTGTGCCTTTCAAAATCATGTCCAATCTATTGAATTTACCAGAGGTGGAGTCCAGTCAAGTTGTAGAAACATATCAAGGATAATCAATGAAAACAGGATGCACCTGAGATCAATAGCAAAGTGTCTGAATACCTATTTAAATGTTGTTGTTTTTTTTTTTTTTTTTTTTAAAACATTTCGAAAACTTTTTTCTCTTTGTCATTATGGGATATTGTGTGTGGATTGCTCACAACATTTTTTAAATGTAATCCATTTTAGAATAAGGCTGTATCATAAAACGTGGAAAAGGTCAAAGGGTCTGAATACTTTCCGAAGGTACTGTACGTCTATAGGAACACTCTTTATCTTGCTTCCTGTATGGTTCTTGCCTCTTCTACTACTCCACAAAAAGTCTGGACCTCTCCTGATACCATCTCATTTTTTCCCGGTGAATGTATTTATATTCTTTTGGAGCAATCCGCTCTGTGTGTCAGGGGTCAGGAGTATGGAGCATGCCATTTCTCCAAACACAGTAGTGTGTGTGTGTTAGGGCCCATGTGCGAGTGATTTCACCCCTCACCTCTGTGTGCTGTGCCGGGATGACAGGATCAGATGTTTGGACTGCCCAGTGCCGGCACTGCTCGTGTCAGACAGGGACACAGAGACGTGATTGGTTGTGATGCAAGAACTGTGTTGATGAAAAGAAGGCATGCTGGTCGCCGATTGGCTGCTGTCCCCTGTTAAAGTCTTTACACTAAACAGCCTGGCATATTCTCCTCGGACACAGGGAAGGTTATCCAGAGGACAGCCCCGTAAGCCCCCACCCAGGGGAGTAACCATTTCTTGGAGGAAAATATGTGTGATTATAATCCATTGGAACAATGAACCATGGAGTCCATTACGTTTATCCAGGAAGAGATGCTCAGTTTTGAGTATTGATATTGCATCAACTATCAGAATGATGGGCTATGTGTAGAAATGCATATTGTATTTTCTGATAATAATAAAACATGTTGTATGTTTATTTTATAGGCTACAATTGAGGTAGTCACACTATAAGATGTGGTTGTCAGGCTTGCGACTGGTCAGAGCAGGTGCAGATTCCCAGCAGTGAGGACCCCTGGTTCAGGACGTGTCTGGCCCCTCTCTTCCAGACAGGGATGAAGGTTTCACACAGGACCTTCTGTCCACTGCCATCACTCTTCTAATCTCTATGGAACCAACCTCTCTGGGCAGACAGACATTCCACTGGGGTTTGGTCATGGCAGGGGAGTGAAGGAGGAGAGAGAGGCAGTTCCGTTAATCTCCTCAAATCCATGTGGATGTTCCTAGAGGTGTTTCATTAGAGACTGTTATGGTGTAGTTCTGTACTGTTATGGTGATGTTTGTGTATTGTGACGGGAATGATATGGCTGAAGTGAATCAATGTTCTCCTGGTGAGACACAGATATTTTGCGTTGAGCTATGAGCTGGTGTGAACAGCACACTCCACTATAATTATTCATCCTCATACCCTACACACCACTGCCCTCATGGTCAACAGACCACAATCCTAAAGCTTACCGTATGCTTCCCAGTCTAAACAGTTTGCGCATATATATATTATGCAAATTATGGGGGGTTCACTTTGGTCTTCGGCAAGGTTTTATTCAGCTGTTTGTGCACACCAAAAGACATTTTGAGGCAAGTCGAAGTTCGGTAGCCAAAGTGTACACCCCTTCATCTGTGATTGGTCAACAGGGGTGTAATCATTAGTCCAAATGGTACTACTAATTTTCATGACAAAAAATTGTACTTGAGAAATACTGACCATACATTTTAGCTAGATGTAATTGTGCGACTATGACCTCCTTGGCAAAAACTTAATGACAGATTTATTGATTTATCTTAGATTAATTCGGACTATTTTGTGGAAATGTTTCTGGCCATCTTGTTGCTACGGTGGCTCAAGAGGGACAAACAACAGTAATATTGACACTTCTTTTCAGTTTTTTCAAACTAAGGTCTTTAGGGAGTATGACGATCGCTTCGACAAGCCAAGTTCTGCTAGGAGCTAACCGAACCTCAGTATGCTAAAACCTTTACTCTCCATACACCATACACCATCATCCTCAGGGTCAAAACACCACCATCCTTTCTCTCCAAATTCCTCCACCATCCTCACACCACACTAACTTAGTATACTAAGGTATAGTAACCATCCACGCACTCCATACAGTACATCATCATAGGCAGCGTAAACCCCTGCCTACTACAAGTCTAGGATAGAGGTCAGTGTTAGGTTACTCTACGGTCTACAACTGGTCCATGTTGTCTGTGCCATTCCAGAAGGTGGCACTGTCTCAAAAGGCATTAGTGTTGTTCCATTCTTCCTATAACACTACTCCACTAACTGCTTGGTGTGAAAAGAATTAGACCCAAAAAGTCATTCAAAAGTTACAGCATTGACATGAATGCCTTGCAACTGGTGATTTTCTACCCAGATTTCAGCTGTACTCTGATCTATGTTCCCAAAGTTTGCTTGACTGAAGTTTCAACCATTGCCTGGTCTTCGTTGTCCTTTTTACTCATCACCTGAGAAATAATGTATTTGTACATGTAGTACTGTATTCATTTAAACCCTGTTATTTACTCCATGTTCCGACATTAAAATACACCATCCAAATCATAGTAAGATAAGTGGGGGTACAGTGTACCTTGTACGGTTTGCAGACAGAACATACGAAATGGCCTGAAGGTTTTGAATGACAGTTTAGACTGAGGTAAAAACAGTAAGCTGGTGATACTGTATTTCTCTTTATGGGTCTCTGACTGGTCCACGGTATATGGATGAGTGGCTGTAAAACAATCTCTTAGTAAGAGAAGTCCCAGAGCAACAGTCTCATTAAATCTCCTTCAGAAAGAAGTCCCTTTGAGAGGGTATTTGTGTTTTAAACCTAGCTTAGGGGTGATTTGTTGGCCAGGACATTTCGATAATTCATCATTCAGAAATGATTTATGAGACCAGAGTTTCAGTTTTTTGTTTTATGGCACCTGCAACCGGGGAAGGCCCAACGTGCAGCCGGGGAAGGCCCAACGTGCAGCCGGGGAAGGCCCAACGTGCAGCCGGGGAAGGCCCAACGTGCAGCCGGGGAAGGCCCAACGTGCACCCGGGAAGGCCCAACGTGCAGCCGGGGAAGGCCCAACGTGCAGCCGGGGAAGGCCCAACGTGCAGCCGGGAAGGCCCAACGTGCAACCGGGAAGGCCAACGTGCAGCCGGGGAAGGCCCAACGTGCAACCGGGGAAGGCCCAACGTGCAGCCGGGGAAGGCCCAACGTGCAGCCGGGGAAGGCCCAACGTGCAGCCGGGGAAGGCCCAACGTGCAACCGGGGAAGGCCCAACGTGCAGCCGTCTGCCCTGAACCCATTAGAGCTAGTGACTCATGTGGCTGTGTTCCTCTGGGTTGATGTTTTTACTGTGTACTGTTCTGGGTTGGGTTTTAAGACCAACGGTACTCTGACACCAGTCTTGTGAGCTTATACAAGAATGTAAATAACCCTTGAACATGTTTTGAATGTAAATGGGTTTGATTTTAACAGCTCCTTGGTAGAACGCTCTATTGTTATCTAGGTCCAAAGCATTGTTTAGAGTTATACAGTATTACATGGTCAGAAAGCAGAAGTAACAGTTTGTAGGACCAGGGAAATGCTCCTGTAACCACCTGCAGATGGCAGTAGTAGGTAACTCACCAGGAGGACACAGAGGTAACATGCTGTCATACTAGACTGCACAGGATAGTTGGACTTTACATATTTTTCTAAGGGTTTGCAATAATTACAGATGTGCTGTTCTTACCAAAAGGTTGTGACGCGTTTCAAAAGTGTCTGAGAATGTGAGTCAAATTAGCAAAGGCGTGTTGTTCCACATTATTTTTCTGTGAGAGGTGCTATTAAAAAGTGCATTACTTTTGACCAGGGCCCATAGGGCTCTGACAAAAGTAGTGCACTATATAAGGAATATGGAGCCATTTGGGACTCATCCCATGGATGGAGGTCTGCTCCCAAAGGAGTATGTATACAGTGCCTTTGGAAAGTATTCAAACCCCTTGACTTTCTCCACAATTTGTTAGGTTACAGCCTTATTCTAAAACTGATTAAATAGTTTTCTTCCCCTCATTAATATACACACAATATCCCATAATGACAAAGTAAAAATAGGTTTTTAGAAATGTTTGCTAATTTATATATATATATATATAAAAAACTGAAATATCATTCAGAGACTTGTCCCGAAGCCAATCCTGCATTGTCTTGGCTGTGTGCTTAAGGTCATTGTCCTTCAGCTCAGTCTGGAGCTCTGTCAGAGTTACCATTGGGATCTTGGTCACCTCCCTGACTAAGGCCCTTCTCCCCAGATTGCTCAGTGCCAGCTCTAGGCAGAGTCTTGGTGGTTCCAAACTTCTTCCATTTAAGAATGATGGATGCCACTGTGTTCTTGGGGACCTTCATTGCTGCAGACATTTTTTGGTACCCTTCTCCAGATCTGTGCCTCGACACAATCCTGTATTGGAGATCTACGAACAATTCCTTCGACCTCATGGCTTAGTTTTGAATACTTATGGAAATAATTTGCAAACATTTCTAAACACCTGTTTTTGCTTTGTCATTATGGGGTATTGTGTGTAGATTGCTGAGGAGTTTTTGTTGAGTTTTTGTTTTTGTTTTCATTGAATCTATTTTAGAATAAGGCTGCAACGTAACAAAATGTGGAAAAGGTCAAGGGGTCTGAATACTTTCCGAAGGCACTGTAAGTGCCATAGACATAAGCATGGTAAAATGGGAGAGATCATCATATAGACACTAGTAACTGCAGAACAGCTAAGACACAATATTCCAGAACCATCTGAAGGACATTATATTGTGGAGATGCCTTTCTCTCTCAATAACTCCAGGAAACTAGACAAGTGAAACTATTAACCACACAGTATGTGTCTGTGGCTGTGACAGGGGATCAACCCAAATAATGGACAAGCAGGATGATAGAAAGAACAATAATAGGCATTGAGAAAAATATTGTCTACCAGATTCATACTCACCCAATCTGGTCTCTGTAGTTTAGGCTATAAACACATCACCTGTGTCTGTTTAAATGAAGTCCACAGGGGAGGGTTTTCATAAGATTGTTTGTGATTACTCCTGTAAAATGAAGGAAACCACTCGTCTTGGCTTTTAAACCATGTCAGGCTAAAGGAGTCATGTTCAAACTCTCAGAAATCCACAAATAAGATGAAAGGGCTGAGCGTTATGGACTGATGTAATCTCCGATGGTAAGGAAAGCGTCTCAGTGGAGGGATCTGGTAAAAGTTTAACGCAGATAAAGTTTACTGATAGTAGCTGCTGCATGCCAACAGATGTTGATGTAGGGATTTATCAAACACATCTCTAGCTCTTCTGATGGGAAACCGGCCTGTAAAATGTCTTTACAATATAGACATACAAAAGTATGGTCGTACTAGTTGAATTACTTTCAGATTTCAACAATCGTTTGTTCAGGGTACTCCTCTTTCTTAAGCTGTCGCCCGTTTGCTATGACATCACTAAATGAATCCATTTGTGTGCTTTGTCCATCCAAGTAAACATGCTCAACTCAAAGTATCACACTACCAATTTTGATTACATGATAAATATTGAGTCCAGAGGATTAGGGTTGCAAAGGGTCGGAAACTTTCCGATAAATTTCCGGAAATGTGGGATATTTTGCTTAAATTCATCAGAAACGTTAGCTTATAACAGTGAACCTTTTTTGTGGGATACACAAGGCAATTCTAGGTCTTGTGGCATATTTTGGTTAAACTATCCCCAATTCAATGGAATTGTAACCCTCTGCATGCACAGTGCACTCTTCCATCACATGTACAGCTGATTCTCAAGATCTTGCACACTAATGAGATGCTATTGAGCCCACACTATTACACTGTCTGGGCCAAGGACTACATGCTTTCTGGTAAGTTTTGATTTCAATCCTGGGTGGGGTGAATATATTTTATATGACATACATGATTTTTTGTTAACTAGGAAATAGTAGCCTACAGCAAAGTGTTTAAATCATATCTAACTTGTTATCAATTTCTGCTAGTTAGTTTTTGCTACCGTGTGGGTTTTTAGTGTGTTAATTCACCTGTTTCCATGCATGTTTCATTTTAAAACATTTACAAAGGAATTGTCTAATCTAACTGATTAACTATTTATCTGTACATGTAATTGTATTATCTTTTGTTTTACAATTTTCTTTCTAATCTTTACAGGAAAATGCCATGGGCACTATCTGATGAGTGGAGACATTTCCCTGCATCTGGTGTAGAAGGAAAAGCTGTGTACATTTGCAAATACTGTGCCAAATCATGTGAAGAATGCAACAAAGATACAGAATCATCTGGCCAAGTGCATAAAGTTCCCTCAGCGCTCACAACAAGAAACCTCTGACAAAAGTCCCTATACTTCTATTCGGGGTGAAAATGATGAATCAGCCACCTTATTGATAGCAACAGCTCACGGTCCTCCTGGAATAAGAAGTTATTTTGACTCAATGGAAGAACATAGTGAGAGAAATGCTGATGAATGTCTTGCTCAAGCTGTGTATGCAACTGGTTCACCTCTGATGCTCACAGTCAATGTGCGTTGGAAGAGATTTCTGAATGTTCTTCGCCCAGCATACACCCCTCCAACTGGAATGCTTTATCAACTCATTTGTTGGATGCCAAATTCAACAGAGTTCAAGTGAAGGTCAAACAAATCATAGAGAAGGCAGACTGTATTGCAATCATCTCTGATGGGTGGTTGAATGTTCGTGGGCAAGGAATAATTAACTACATCATCTCAACCCCTCAACCAGTATTCTACAAGAGCATAAACACAAGGGTCAATAGACACACCGGTCTCCACATTGCAGATGAGCTGAAGGAGGTCACCAATGACATTGGACCACAGAAGGTATTGCACTGGTGACAGACAATGCTGCAAACATGAAGGCAGCTTTATCTAAAGTGAAGGAGTCCTACCCTCACATCACACCATTGGCTTTGCTGCTCATGCATTGAATCTGCTCATCAAAGACATCATGGCACTGAAAACAATGGATACCCTCTACAAGAGAGCCAAGGAAATGTTTAGGTATGTGAAGGGTCATCAAGTTATAGTAGCAATCTACCTCACCAAGCAAAGTCAGAAGAATAAGAGCACCACATTGAAGCTGACCAGCAACACCCGTTGTGGTGGTGTTGTCATCATGTTTGACAATCTTCTAGAGGGGAAGGAGTCTCTCCAAGAAGTTGCCATATCACAGTCTGCCGATATAGACAGCCCCATCAAGAGGATCCTCCTGGATGATGTATTTTGGGAGAGAGTGGTAGGCAGCCTGAAACTCCTGAAACCTATAGCAGTAGCCACTGCACAGATTGAAGGAGACTATGCCATCCTGTCTGATGTTCAGACTCTGCTTGCAGATGTAAGAGGAGAAATCCATACTGCCCTGCCCACTTCCCTATTGCTCCAAGCAGAGGAAACTGCAGTTCTGAAATACATCAAAAAGCGTGAAGACTTCTGCCTGAAGCTCATTCACGCCGCAGTGTACATGTTGGCAAGAGCATCCTGTCTGGGGCAGAGATCAACAAGGCCTATGGTGTCATCACTACCGTGTCTCGGCACCTTGGCCTGGATGAGGGCAAGGTTCTTGGCAGTCTGGCAAAGTACACTTCCAAGCAAGGGCTTTGGGGTGGAGATTAAATATGGCAGTCATGCCAACATATCTCATCAGCCACCTGGTGGAAGGGACTTTGTGGATCTGAGGATCTTTCCCCTGTTGCCTCCATCATCCTCCAAATCCCACCAACATCAGCTGCCTCAGAGTGCAACTGGTCCTTGTTTGGGAACACACACACCAAAGCACGCAACAGGCTGACCAATACAAGGGTTGAAAAAATTGTGGCCATCCGGGCAAATTTGAGGCTTGTTGAGCCTGACAACGAACCATCCTCAACAGGGTTGGAAAATGAAAGTAAAGATGAGGCCTCAGTGTCTGATGTTCAAGAGGTGGACATTGAGGAGGTCCAGGGAGAAGACATGGAAGCCTGAGAGGAAGACAACCAAAGCTTTAGTTTCTTAATTTTACAGATGATGAAAACGTTTTTGGGAAATGCGATGGATCATTGGGGATCATCCAATATTCCTTTTCTTTTGTTGTTCAGTGAAATCCTCCCATGTGAAGAGTCAACTCATTTAATTAAAGTTCAATTCGAAACTAAATAGTTTTTCAAAATTTCTGTGGAAGAATTGAATCATTTGCAATTATGTCTACTTATGATGAGGTAAAAGGTTTATGTTTCTGTCTCCATATGATATGATAAATATATCCAATGCAAAAAACATTTACATTTAAATGCTATTAATATTAATTCCCATATATTTCCATTAATTCCCATATAGTCTGTTGAACAAAAAGAGTATACTCCCCTATGCGTGCGTGTGTGTGTGTGTGTACCCATGTGTGTGTAATCCATACCTAAATGACACAGAGGATTGTTTCCAGGAGGCCGTAATGAAACACAGATTGTTTCATCGCAGCGCAAACTAATAAAGCAGGACAAACAGCATCTCACGAACCTAATCAAAACTGATGACAAGTGACAGGTGAGCATTAGCTGAAGTTCACAAAATGAACGTGTTACTCCTAAGCAGGGCTAAAAGTCACATTTGAAAGGCCCGGGAGTCCTTCGTGGAAGTGATTATCTGGCGTGGCCATCGCCCTGCAGAACCCTGACAGAAACACAATGTCAGAGATCAACCAGACTATTAGCAGCCTCATTACAGGGCTTCACTTCACATTTCCATGCCACAGAAATAACAGCACCGTTAGCACGGTAGCTAGAGCAGAAACAGGTACAGTCATATATAGCAGGAGGCTCTATAGAGATTCCTATAGAAGCACCACTGCTGCTTGATAGAGCTGCACTGTGTGTGTGCATGCCTGTGTGTGTGTGTGTGTGTGTGTGTGTGTGTGTGTGTGTGTGTGTGTGTGTGTGTGTGTGTGTGTGTGTGTGTGTGTGTGTGTGTGTGTGTGTGTGTGTGTGTGTGTGTGTGTGTGTGTGTGCGTCAAGTGCATGTGTGTGTGTGTATGTGTGTGTGTGTTTCTTACAGAGCATTAGCCGCTAAGAGGTCTTTCTCTCCCCTTCATTAAAGACCAGCCCTAGCAGAGAGAGAGAGAGAGAGCTTTATCTAACAGCTGAACATACTCCTGACTGAAAATGATCATAATCTACATGATCTTTGAGAAGTTTGCTCTAGCTCTTAAGGACTTGGAATCTTTGATTACTTGAGTTAGGAGTCCTTGAACCACCCGCTCTTAGAAAGATATGGAGGCATATGAAGGTGATGATGGACATTTGTGAAATAATCTTTGGACAAATCACAATATAATACTAGAGGTAAACAGTTAAGGCTTAAGGTGCAGCTGTTGGATAAAAATAGAGGTTGCCCTCTACGTGTCTGATCCCTGAGATCCAATGGGCTCGGCTGATAATTCACCCTAAATGAAAGGCAGCATGATCAGCATGATAAACACAGAGGTGTCCGTTGTCTCTGCTGCTGTTTGTGGAGAAAGATAAAAAAACCCTTGTTAATATTCATGGACTGACGGGGTGGGGGAACTGGGATGGTAGTAGCATCTCAGTGGTCCAGTATTGTTAGGGTTTTATCACCACACTTTCAATGAAACGCTTTACACACACACACAAGCAAACACACACAATGCACATACAATGGACACACATACACATGCATGCACACGCACGCACACACCCTGGTAGATGTGGGGGATGTCTTGTGACTCCAATGGCCCTTCCTTTGGGGGTCTTTTAATTGTTGGGTCATTGTCTCCATGGCCAGTGTGTAACAGTCAATAAAGGCATGTTAGAGAAGACAGGAGGTGAGAGGTGAGGGAGCCAACACAGGGGTTTAGGACCTCAGTGTGGAGACAATATAAACCACTCAGCCCACCCTTTCTAGAGAGGCATTCTTCTGCTATCTGGGCTCGTTGGAGGACAGGCTGTCACTGTGGGCCATTGTGTGTCAACCAACAATTTAAAAGGATCCCAGGGAATCAGCAGACTAGGGACAAACCCCTTGAGTCTGCTCCAGCATATGTCTGTGTGCGTGTACGTGTGCGTGTGTGTGCGTGCGCACGTGCGTGCGTGTGTGTGTGTGTGTGTGTGCCAAAAAAAGAGATTCAAGACTTCTTTTTGATATTTACAGTTGAAGTCAGAAGTTTACATGCACTTAGGTTGGAGTCATTGAAACTCGTTTTTCAACCACTCCACAATTTTGTTGTTAACAAACTATAGTTTTGGCAAGTCAGTTAGGACATCTACTGTGTGCATGACACAAGTAATTTTTCCAAACTATTGTTTACAGACAGATTATTTCACTTATCATTCACTGTATCACAATTCCAGTGGGTCAGAAGTTTACATGCACTATGTTGACTGTGCCTTTAAAACAGCTTGGAAATTCTATAAAATTATGTCATGGCTTTAACAGCTTCTGATAGGCTAATGGATATCATTTCAGTCAATTAGAGGTGTACCTGTGGATGTATTTCAAGGCCTACCTTCAAACTCAGCGCCTCTTTGCTTGAAAATCAAAAGAATTCAGCCAAGACCTCAGAAAATGTTTTATAGACATCCACAAGTCTGGTTCATCCTTGGGAGCAATTTACAAATGCCTGAAGGTACCACGTTCATCTGTACAAGCAATAGTACGCAAGTATAAACACCATGGGACCACGCAGCAATCATACCGCTCAGGAAGGAGATGCGTTCTGTCTCCTAAAGATGAACGTACTTTGGTGAGAAAAGTGCAAATCAATCCCAGAACAACAGCAAAGGACCTTGTGAAGATGCTGGAGGAAACAGGTACAAAGTATCTATATCCACAGTAAAACGAATCCTATATCAACATAACCTGAAAGGCCGCTCAGCAAGGAAGAAGCCACTGCTCCAAAACCACCATAAGAAAGCCAGACTACGGTCTGCAACTGCACATCGGGACAAAGATCGTACTTTTTGGAGAAATGTCCTCGGGTCTGATGAACCAAAAATAAAACTGTTTGGCTATAATGACCATCGTTATGGTTGGAGGCAAAAGGGGGAGGCTTGCAAGCCGAAGAGGGGGGGGGGGGGGGGGGTGATTTGCTGCAGGAGGGAATGGTGCACTTCACAAAATAGATGGGAGGAAAATGATGTGGATATATTGAAGCAACAACTTCAGTCAGGAAGTTTAAGCTTGGTCGCAAATGGGTCTTCCAAATGGGCAATGACCCCAAGCATACTTCCAAAGTTGTGGCAAAATGGCTTAAGGACAACAAAGTCAAGGTATTGGAGTGGCCATCACAAAGCCCTGACCTCAATCCCATAGAAAATGTGTGGGCAGAACTGAAAAAGTGTGTGTGAGCAAGGCCTCCAAACCTGACTCCGTTACACCAGCTCTGTCAGGAGGAATGGGCCAAGATTCACTCCCCCAACTTATTGTGGGAATCGTGATGAAAGAAATGAAAGCTGAAATAAATCATTCTCTCTACTATTATTCGGACATTTCACATTCTTAAAATAAAGTGGTCATCTTAACTTACCTTAGACAGGGAATTTTTACGTGGAATAAATATCAGGAATTGTGGAAAACTGAGTTTAAATGTATTTGGCTAAGGTGTATGTAAACTTCCGACTTCAACTGTATTGAATTCATGGGTAGGTAGATAGACACTGTATGATACCAATTAATGGTCTAGTTACTTGACACAGAAACCAAAGTAGGGAGGTTGTTCGGATGTAATCCATGACAATCTAGCAATCCAAAGATTGCGTGTTCGAGTCGTGTCTGGGACAATTGTAGCATGTTTCTTAACTCTTATTCTGAACTTATTCTATAACTTTGTCGTTATAGTTCCGGTAACTGCCAACTTCACTTCTCCCTGTAATTCTACTTTGTTGTCATAGAGCAACAAGCAACCTGGTCTTAGAGAAAAATGTGAAATACAATACGTCGTCCAAGGCAGATATTAAATGATATCATCCAATTCGTATGTTATTGCATGTCCGGGAAAGATGTATGATACTATAAGTCTTCTAACCCGTATGATACTGTACAACCGCTATTTCATTCATAATGTAATTTAACGTAAGGTAACATATCATACTATATGGCATATTACAGATTTACATACAGAATAATACCAATTGCCTTGAAGCCTTGTTGGATTCAGATGTGGCATTCCAACGCTGAAATAGCCCATATCCTTAATTCCAGTGCAAACACTGGGTAATTCTTCATCAGATATCATTTAACAGTATCTTTGCCTGAAGCATGTAATTTCTCTAATGCTTGTAGTTAAAAACATAGATTAAAAAATGACCTGAGTTAGTGAAGCAGAAAACAAGCAAAGCAGAGATTTAATTTGGCTCATATTTCAGAGTGTAGAGCTTTTACAGGCATGATTACACATCTTTCGTTGATATTACTTTTTTAAAACATGCTGTCAATGATAGCCATAACATCCTCAGTAACCAGGGTATCCCAGGGTCTCAGAGTCAAGATCAAGCCTTGACAACTCTGTTCACTTCTGTGATTGGTCCCCACATCTCCACTCCTGACAGCCATCCCTAGTGTCTGTATTGTAGGCACCAAGGAGAGACCTGAATATCTCAATGTTACCCTCTCCACCCCGCTGCAATGAACTCCAGTCACAAACCACCACATGGACTGTCCATCTGGCTGTCATTCCACCCCTCCATCAAGTCAAGTACATTGTATCTAACAATCTACTGCATAGCTAGCTACAAGGTAACATTCATTTTGATCAAAACTAAACACTGATCCCTGTAGTAGTCTGTGCAGAGATGCTCCTTCCTCTGTGTGTGAAGACTGGTCCCTGTTGAACACATAACTCAGATGTGAGCTTGGACCTGATCTTCTCTTTATATAAATCATGTTGGTTTTATGGGCCTCTGGCTGAGTACAGCTCCCCCATTCGCCAAGATGAACCAATCACATCTCTCCCTGGGGTTCAACCTGGATCTTGTCTTTCCCCAGGTGTACACATTCTAATGTGGATGTAAACCTCATTACTGAGATGTGGTTAAGGAAGAGTTTCTCCCTCAGGTTTATTATTGCTTATCAACAAGTCTGATTGGGTCTGACCGTGCAGCTAGAGAATCAAGTGTAGCCAGCAGGGGTTGGAGCCCAAATTATTTTCCTTCTGAACAGAACAATCATTTTCTTTGTTTCGTTCCACTCTTCCGACGAGCAAAATAAAGTTGTTTCAAACCCCCCAAAAGTACAGTTTGTCATTCTTTTCTATTCCTTTTTTAGGTTAGGGTAAGACTAAGGGTTAGGGTAAGAGTTAAGGTTAAGGTTAGGGTAAGGGCTAAGTTTAGGGTTAGGTTAAGGGTTAAGGGTTAGGGTTAGGGTAAGGGCTAAGTTTAGGGTTAGGGTAAGGGCTAAGTTTAGGGTTAGGATAAGGGTTAAGGGTTAGGGTTAGGGTTAGGGTAAGGGCTAAGTTTAGGGTTAGGGTAAAGGCTAAGTTTAGGGTTAGGATAAGGGTTAAGGGTTAGGGTTAGGGTAAGGGCTAAGTTTAGGGTTAGGGTAAGGGCTAAGTTTAGGGTTAGGATAAGGGTTAAGGGTTAGGGTTAGGGTAAGGGTTAAGGGTTGAAGCTAGTACATATTGGAACTGTTACTAAAAGTCCATCTGTAGATGCTCTACAGAATATTTAAATAAAGTGTTACAGCTAGTTGTTTGCATAATTTTGTAAAAACATTTTTTACCTTTCTTTAACTAGGCAAGTCAGCCTCCTGCAGGGATGGGGGCTGGGATTAAACATTTAAAATAGTTAAATATAGGACAAAACAAACATCAGGACAAGAGAGACAACACAACACTACATAAATAGAGATCTAAGACTTTAAAAAAAATTATTTCACCTTTATTTAACCAGGTAGGCTAGTTGAGAACAGGTTCTCATTTGCAACTGCGACCTGGCCAAGATAAAGCATAGCAGAGTGAACAGACAACACAGAGTTACACATGGAGTAAACAATTAACAAGTCAATAACACAGTAGAGAAAAAGGGGAGTCTATATACAATGTGTGCAAAAGGCACGAGGAGGTAGGCGAATAATTACAATATTGCAGATTAACACTGGAGTGATAAATGATCAGATGATCATGTACAGGTAGAGATATTTGTGTGCAAAAGAGCAGAAAGGTAAATAAATAAAAACTGTGGGGATGAGGTAGGTGAAAATGGGTGGGCTATTTACCAATAGACGATGTACAGCTGCAGCGATCGGTTAGCTGCTCAGATAGCTGATGTTTGAAGTTGGTGAGGGAGATAAAAGTCTCCAACTTCAGCGATTTTTGCAAATCGTTCCAGTCACAGGCAGCAGAGTACTGGAACGAAAGGCGGCCAAATGAGGTGTTGGCTTTGGGGATGCTCAATGAGATACACCTGCTGGAGCGCGTGCTACGGATGGGTGTTGCCATCGTGACCAGTGAGCTGAGATAAGGCGGAGCTTTGCCTAGCATGGCCTTGTAGATGACCTGGAGCCAGTGGGTCTGGCGACGAATATGTAGCGAGGGCCAGCCGACTAGAGCATACAAGTCGCAGTGGTGGGTAGTATAAGGTGCTTTAGTGACAAAACGGATGGCACTGTGATAAACTGCATCCAGTTTGCTGAGAAGAGTGTTCGAAGCCATTTTGTAGATGACATTGCCGAAGTCGAGGATCGGTAGGATAGTCAGTTTTACTAGGGTAAGCTTGGCAGCGTGAGTGAAGGAGGCTTTGTTGCGGAATAGAAAGCCGACTCTTGATTTGATTTTCGATTGGAGATGTTTGATATGGGTCTGGAAGGAGAGTTTGCAGTCTAGCCAGACACCTAGCTACTTATAGGTGTCCACATATTCAAGGTCGGAACCATCCAACAACATCCAACAACATAGCAAGGCTGCAAACACTTGACAACACAGCATGGTAGTAACACAACATGACAACAACATGGTAGCAGAACAAAACATGGTACAAACATGATTGGGCACAGACAACAGCACAAAGGGCAAGAAGGTAGAGACAACAATACATCACGCAAAGAAATCACAACTGTCAGTAAGAGTGTCCATGATTGAGTCTTTGAATGAAGAGATGGAGAAAAAAACTGTCCAGTTTGAGTGTTTGTTGCAGTCGCTAGTTGCAGTCGCTAGCTGCAGAAAACTGAAAAGAGGATCGACCCAGGGATGTGTGTGCTTTGAGTACCTTAAACAGAATGTGACTGGCAGAACGGGTGTTGTATGTGGAGGATGAGGGCTGCAGTAGATATCTCAGATAGGGGGGAGTGAGACCTAAGAGGGTTTTATAAATAAGCATCAACCAGTGGGTCTTACAACAGGTATACAGAGATGACCAGTTTACAGAGGAGTATAGAGTGCAGTGATGTGCCCTATAAGGAGCATTGGTGGCAAATCTGACGGCTGAATGGTAAAAAACATCTAGCTGCTCGAGGGCACCCTTACCTGCCTATCTATAAATTATGTCTCCGTAACTTGCATGGGTAGATGGTCGTCTGAATCAGGGTTAGTTTGGCAGCTGGGGTGAAAGAGGAGCGATTACGATAGAGGAAACCAAGTCTAGATTTAACTTTAGCCTGCAGCTTTGATATGTGCTGAGAGAAGGACAGTGCACCATCTAGCCATACTCCCAAGTACTTGTATGATGTGACTACCTCAAGCTCTAAACCCTCAAAGGTAGTAATAACACCTGTGGAGATAGGGGCATTCTTTTTACGAACCATACAAACTTTGTTTTGGAAGTGTTCAGAACAAGGTTAAGGGTAGAGAAAGTTTGTTGGACACTAAGAAAGATGGAGAGGCCAGCTGAGTATAAGACTGTATCATCTGCATATAAATGGATGAGAGAGCTTCTACTGCCTGAGCTATGTTGTTGATGTAAATTGAGAAGAGTGTGGGGCCTAGGATGAAGACTTGGGGTACACCCTTGGTGACAGGCAGTGGCTGAGACAGCAGATTTTCTTACTTTATACACTGCACTCAGAGAGGTAGTTAGGAAACAAGGCCAAAGACCCCTCAGAGACACCAATACTCCTTAGCTGGCCCACATGATTGGAATGGTCTACCGTATCAAACACTTTGGCCAAGTCAATAAGAACAGCAGCACAACATTGCTTAGAATCAAGGGCAATGGTGACATCATTGAGGACCTTTCAGGCTGCAGTGACACATCCATAACCTGAGCTGAAACCAGATTGCAAACCCGAGAGAATACTATAGACATCAAGAAAGCCAGCCAGTTGATTATTGACAAGTTTGTCCAACACTTTTGATAAACTGGGCAAAATAGAAACAGGCCTATATCAGGTAGGATCAGCTTGATCTCCCCCTTTAAATAAAGGACGAACCGTGGCTGCCTTCCAAGCAATGGGAACATCCCCAGAGAGGAGAGACATGTTAAAAAGGTCGGAGACGGGCTTGGTGATCATAAGAGCAGCAACCTTATAGAAGAAAGGGTTTAAACCATCTGACCCAGATGTTTTTTGGGGGTCAAATTTCAGGAGCTCCTCTAGTACCTCGGACTCAGTGACTGCCTGCAGGGAGAAACTTTGTAGGTGGGCAGGGGAAAAGAGGGAGAAACATCAGGGATATCACATTGGAAAGGGTGGGAGATGAGTAAATGTTGGACGGGCAAGGAGGCATGGCTGAGTCAAATAGGAATCCTGACTTAATGAAGTGGTGATTAACCTCTTGATACTAGCCATCCCGGATCCGGGATCGTGAATACAGCCTCAAGCTCATTACCATAACGCAACGTTAACTATTCATGAAAATCGCAAATGAAATGAAATTAATATGCTAGCTCTCAAGCTTAGCCTTTTGTTAACAACACTGTCATCTCAGATTTTCAAAAATATGCTTCTCAAGCATAGCAAACTAGCATTTGTGTAATAGTACTGATAGCTAGCGTAGCATTTAGCGTTAGCATCAGCAGGAAACATTTTCACAAAAACCAGCAAAAACATTCAAATAAATAATTTACCTTTGAAGAACTTCGGATGTTTTCAATGAGGAGACTCTCAGTTAGATAGCAAATGTTCAGTTTTTCCTGAAAGATTTTTTGTGCAGGAGAAATCGGTCCGTTTGGTGCTTCACGTTTGGCTACCAAAAAACCCTGAAAATTCAGTTATCCAAACGCCAAACTTTTTTCCAAATTAACTCCATAATATCGACTGAAACATGGCAAACGTCGTTTAGAACCAATCCTCAAGGTGTTTTTCACATATCTCTTCGATGATATATGGTTCGTGGAAATGTCCTTTCCCCTCTGAGTCGCATGGCAAAATGCATGCAGCTGAAGATTACGCAACAATTTAGGAGGACACCAGGGTGGACCCCTGGCAAATGTAGTCTCTTATGGCCAATCTTCCAATGATATGCCTACAAATACGTCACAATGCTGCAGACATCTTGGACAAACGGCAGAGAGCTTAGGGTCATTCATCACACATTCACAGCCATATAAGGAGACGATGGGAAACAGAGCCTCAAAAATTCTGCTCATTTCCTGTTTGAGGTTTCATCTTGGTTTCGCCTGTAGCATGAGTTCTGTGGCACTCACAGATAATATCTTTGCAGTTTTGAAAACGTCAGAGTGTTTTCTTTCCAAAGCTACCAATTATATGCATAGTCGAGCATCTTTTCGTGACAAAATATTGCGCTTAAAACGGGCACGTTTTTTTATCCAATAATGACATAGCGCCCCCATAGGTTGAAGACATGGGCAGCTGTAAGGAGGAGGTTTTACTCTCCAGATCTTTAACTGTTTTATTTTATTTATTTATTTTATTTCACCATTATTTAACCAGGTAAGCTAGTTGAGAACAAGTTCTCATTTACAATTTACAAAAACCTGGCCAAGATAAAGCAATGCAGTGTGACACGAACAACAACATAGAGTTACACATGGAATAAACAAGCGTACAGTCAATAACACAATAGAAAAAAAGAAAGTCTATATACAGTGTGTGGAAATGGCGTGAAGAGGTAAGGCAATAAATATGCCATAGTGGCGAAGTATTTACAATTTAGCAAATGAACACTGGAGTGATAGATGAGCAGATGATGATGTGCAAATAGAAGTACTGGTGTGCAAAAGAGCAGAAAAGTAAATAAAAACAATATGGGGATGAGGTAGGTAGATTGGTTGGGCTATTTACAGATGGGCTATGTACAGCTGCAGCGATCAGTTAGCTGCCCAGATAGCTGATGTTTAAAGTTAGTGAGGGAAATATAAGTCTCCAGCTTCAGCGATTTTTGCAATTCGTTCCAGTCATTGGCAGCAGAGAACTGGAAGGAATGATGGCCAAAGGAGGTGTTGGCTTTGGGGATGACCAGTGAGATATACCTGCTGGAGTGTGTACTACGGGTGGGTGTTGTTATCGTGACCAGTAAGCTGAGATAAGGCGGATCTTTACCTAGAATAGACTTATAAATGACCTGGAGCCAGTAGGTCTGGCGACGAATATGTAGCGAGGGCCAGCCGACTAGAGCAAACAGGTCGCAGTGGTGGGTTGTCTAAGGGGGGGCCACTGTGATAGACTGCATCCAGTTTGCTGAGTAGAGAATTGGAAGCTATTTTGTAAATGACATCGCCAAAGTCAAGGATCGGTAGGATAGTTTTACGAGGGTATGTTTGTGAGTGAAGGAGGCTTTGTTACAAAATAGGAAGCCGATTCTAGATTTCATTTTGGTTTGGAGATGTTTAATACGAGTCTGGAAGGAGAGTTTACAGTCTAGCCAGACACCTAGGTATTTGTAGTTGTTCACATATTCTAAGTCAGAACTCTCCAGATTAATGATGCTAGTCGGGCTGGCGGGTGCGGGCAGAATCTAGAATCGTTTTTTCAGAACTTCTTGGGGTTAGACCCACAGAGAGAGAACTGCTCCTTAAAGTAACTAACTTTGACCTTCCGGATAACCTGAGGGCACTTATTTCTCATTAGCCTGAACGATAGCAAGTCAGCCTGAGTATGTGTGTGACGAGCCTTTCGCCAAATGCAATTCTTGAGCTGGAGTAACTCCGCAAGATCACGGTCGAACCAGGGGCTGAACTGTTTTTTCATTCTCATATTATTTTATTTTTAACAATATCCCTGAAAATATAAAAAAAGAAGGTCCAAGGGTCTTCGACAGTGGGGATCAAGCTGATTCTATACCATTAGGCCAGTTCATGAAGGAAGGCTTGCTCATTGAAGTTTTTTAGCAAGTGTCTATAACAAATCAGGACAGGTCGTTTCACTGAGCAGCCATTATGAATACAGGCTGTAAAATAGTGATCACTAAGATCATTACAGAAAACACCAGACTGATACCTATCAGGATTATTTGTGAGGATAACATCAAGGAGAGTAGCCTTTTCTGGGTGTTTGAGTCATACCTTGTGGGATTGATAATAATAGGTCACCTAGCAGGACGAATTCAGACTTAGTGTAAGGGGCCAGGAGAGAGCTTAAGGAAGGTAGGGGACAGGCTGGTGCTGATCGTGGACGATAGCACCCAGCAACAGTCAACAAAGAGCTATTTGAAAGTGTAATGCTTAAAACCAGCAAATCAAATTGTTTGGGGACAGACTTGGTGGAGACAACTGAGCACTGAAGGTGATCCTTGGTAAATATATCCACTCCCCCACCTTTGGAAGATCTGTCTTGCCGAAAAGGTTATAACCAGAAAGGTTAACATCAGTATTCAAAACACTCTTCCTTAACCATGTCTCAGATATTTTATTTATTTTTGTTAAGGGAAGTTATACATTTCAATCAGGACTGACTAATCAGAATATTATTATATTACTGTATATGTATGAATTTTTTCCTAGTACTGAATATAATGTGTGTAAATATAATCAAGAATTAGAACAATGACTGTCTGTTTCTTGGTAGAAATGAATGAACTATATCACCAGACTGGCTAGAATGCTTATCTACACAGGCTGGCCTTGGCTCTAGACGATGTGGGAAGGCTTGAGAACTATACAGCCTTTGTAACAGAGTCAAGAAGAGACGGAACAGTTAGAAAACGCTGACGTCATTTTCAGTTTATAACCTGTGGTAAAATGTATCATGGGCAGGAGTCTCGAGAATAAATGCTGCTGGTTGATTTTAAAGACGGGTCTCTGTCCATTTTATACAAATAAGAGTCTCACAAATTCTTATGAATTGACAGTGTTTGATTTGAATTGGGTATTAAAACATAGAGGAATTAAATTCCTGTAACACTTTTTTATTTTATTTCTCTGTTATTTTACCAGGGAAGTTGACTGAGAACACGTTCTCATTTACAGCAACGACCTGGGGAATAGTTACAGGGGAGAGGAGGGTGTTGAATGAGCCAATTGTAAACTGGGGATTATTAGGTGACCATGGTGGTTTGAGGGCCAGATTGGGAATTTAGCCAGGACACCAGGGTTAACACCCCTACTCTTACGATAAGTGCCATGGGATCTTTAATGACCTCAGAGAGTCTGGACACCCATTTAACATCCCATCCGAACAACAGCACCCTACACAGGGTAGTATCCCCAATCACTGCCCTGGGGCATTGGGATATTTTTTAGACCAGAGGAAAGAGTGCCTCCTATTGGCCCTCCAACACCACTTCTAGCAGCATCTGGTCTCCCATCCAGGGACTGAGCAGGACCAACCCTGCTTAGCTTCAAGCCAGCAGTGGTATGAAGGGTGGTATGCTGCAATGACCAACTAACCTGGATTGGATCTGTGAACCCACACTTTCAAATGATCCATTTTAGGTAATAAGCTTCTTGTGTTATCCTGCAGAACCCCCAGGCTTTTATGAGAGCAGAAATCAGTGAAGCAGATATCAGAGCACAAGTCAGAATTGAGGCTATCAACAGTAGATTAGCCCACATTAATATACCTACGGAGGAGTGGCTTCTATGGAGGAACTTTGAATGTCCTTTGAACTTTAAAGCTGGACCAGAACTAGCTAACATGAGTGTGTGTGCAGAGCGGCACCAGAATTAAAACCATGTCTTCTTTTGTAGTTAATAAATTCAACATGAAACGTGATAATAGTATCCATTGAAAAAGTGAAATCCATTTTTCTCTAATAAACAATCTCTCCCCATCTTCTGAATCACGCTTGTAAGTACAGTAAGTACTTACAACACACACACACACGCGCACACGCGCACACGCGCACACAGCACGCACGCACGCACGCACGCACGCACGCACGCACGCACGCACACACACACACACACACACACACACACACACACACACACACACACACACACACACACACACACACACACACACACACACACATACCTCCCGGTGCAGCTCACACATCTTAACCTTGGGCCTCACCGTAAAGCTAGTCTCAGCACACTGGGCCTCATGGTGCAGCTAGACTGGGCCTCACTGTGTATTTAGTTATTGTGGCCAACTTGGCAAATTAGTGCCGAGAGTGAATACTGAGAGCCTCAATCTCAGGTTAAGTTCTTACCCTCGCTTGGCCCCCGGTTTTAGAACCAAACTGCCAAACTAATTTATGATCTTGTTAAGAGAAACATTGCCCAGGAGCTCTAAGGCAGAGTTCCTGGCCCCAATGCCGGTGCAATATTTCACGATCAGTGTATTCCATGTGGTGTTTTAAAATACCTCATATTACTGTCTGCTCTCACATTCTGTCTCTGCCTTGCTATCTTTCTCATTTGGTGGTGGGTCACAATGTGATTCATGTTGAATAGACAATATTTTCTTCCAAAACCCTACCTGGTGCGTAAGGTCTAAAAATGCTTAGTGAAGGGCCATAAAGATGTAGGATGTAATACTCCTTAAGTCAGGGAGTTCGCCCAAACTTCAGGAACTGAAGCTCTTAGAGGGACAGTGAAGGGACATAACCACAGTGTATGGGGCCCCTATAAGCACAGCAAGAGGCCTGAGGAGTGAAAAACCACAAAGACACAATGTAGGACACTATAGGCCCTACCGCCTGTGAGAAAGACCACTCACCATCCTTACTTACCAAGGCCTAGGATTTGTTCACTTCCTTAGTATATTATTTCATCATGAATTTAAATATCACATGAAAACAGTTATTTAGGTGTCTATAACTTATTATGTTTATACTTCTCTGCACTCTGAGTAAGATGCATGTGGAGGAGAAAGTTACACCAATACAAGGACTATTTTTCTCCCAAATTCTGTTTGAAGGAAAAAGTCAAGGGGAAAATCTAAAACAGCGTTTCACAGAGATGTGTTTTACTGGCCGGTCTTTCAGTGCAGTGTGTAATTGTGGTATTGAATTTAGCTGTCTCTTGCCGAGCTGCAGTTAGCCCCAGTCAATGGTACTGTTATGTCCTCTACATCACTCTCTCTCAGGAGAGCTGTGACTACCTCGTAAAGCCACTCATACACAGCCTCAAACAGAGCCAGTTATGCCATGCCCCGATAAATACAGCAACCCAATGCACAGAACAATAAAGCACCAGCAACGATATTTACACAATTGCATTATATTTCGCTCTATTGTATAGACAGGATGAGATTTGTATCTTGAGCAGACAGCTTTGAGATGCGAGTGGATATACAGTGCATTCGGAAAGTATTCAGACCCCTTAACTTTTTCCACATACATTTCTAAAACCCTGTTTTTGCTTTGTCATTATGGGGTATTGTGTGTAGATTGCTGAGGGAAAGCATTTATTTAATCAATTTTAGAATAAGGCTGTAACGTAACAAAATATGGAAAAAGTAAAGGGGTCTGAATACTTTCCGAATGCACTGTATAGCCTACAGTATTGCAAAGCTAGCCCCTAAATTAATCTTCTGACCAGTTCCCTGGAAATACTAAAGTTTTAAAGTTCATAATATATAGAGTAGAGCTTTGAAGTAAGTCCTTCTGGCAAGGATTTCTCTGTGAGCAATGTAGTTTCCTGAGGGTTGTGGGCAATAGACTGACTGGAGTGCATCGTGGAAACACTCTGTGTTGTTGCTGTCAGCATACGATTGAATCTCCTCTGCTTTCTGACTGGGACAAGATTTTGTCATAGCTCTAAGCTTGAACTGGACAGTCCTTTGGATGTTGAGAAATGGAGTTTTCTTGGACTCTGAGCTGCTATCATTCAGGTAGACTCTGTGCAGGCGGTGTTTCATATGAAGTAGTGCCAAAACTCTGCATCATTCTCATTGAACCAGTCTTTGTGTTTGCCTGTGGCAGCACAACCTGTTTTGAGTGCTGTAGAATGCAGCATATTTCTGAGAGCTGTCCAATCTACCTCTGCATCTTCAGAGTCGAGGCTTAAGGACTCCAAACTGTGGCCTAGTATTTCAAGAAAGTGCTGCTCGATGTTCTCCTCTTTCACCTGGTGTGCGCCTACGGTAGAAACTAGTGTTCCCAGCAAAGACTGGTTGGACACCCAGCTGGCCAGGCACTATGATGTGAAATGGCAGCAGTTATACGGGCGCCCAACCAATTGTGCTATTATGTGGGGGGTTTTCGTGTTATTTGTAACTTATTTTGTACATAATGTTTCTGCAACCGTATCTTACGGATATCAGGACAGCGATCACTCACCTCGGATTAGACAACAATTTTTTTCTTCAACAAGCAGGATGCACAGGACATTCTCCAAACACCTGACAAGGCCAACATCCCAGTTATTTGTAAGAGGAAGAGACACAGGTACAGGAGACACAGAACGGGGTGCCTCATAAGGATTTGCAGAAGGCGAGTGTGAAAGCTGCCATTACCGTCAATATTACTCGCCAACGTGCAATCACTGGACAATAAACTGGACGAGGTACGATCACGAATATCGAGAAAGACTAAGGAGTTGATTGTGGACTACAGGAAAAGGAGGACCGAGCACGCCCCCATTCTCATCGACGGGGCTGTAGTGGAGCAGGTTGAGAGCTTCAAATTCCTTCGTCCACATCACCAACAAACTTGAATGGTCCAAACACACCAAGACATTCGTGAAGAGGGCACGACAAAGTCTATTCCCCCTCAGGAAACTAAAAAGATTTGGCATGGGTCACCAGATCCTCAAAATGTTATACAGCTGCACCATCGAGAGCATCCTGACTAGTTGCTCGGCCTCCGACCGCAAGGCACTACAGAGGGTAGTGCATACGGCCCAGTACATCACTGGGGCTAAGCTACCTGCCATCCAGGACCTCTACACTAGGCGGTGTCAAAGGAAGGCCC
The DNA here is from genome assembly GCF_034236695.1 of Oncorhynchus nerka. NCBI lineage: Eukaryota > Metazoa > Chordata > Actinopteri > Salmoniformes > Salmonidae > Oncorhynchus > Oncorhynchus nerka. The sequence continues at coordinate 69,490,296 of NC_088419.1, forward strand.
TAAAAATTGTCAAAGACCCCAGCCACCCCAGTCATAGACTGTTCTCTCTACTACCGCATGGCAAGCAGTACCGGAGTGCAAAGCAGTAATACCGCATGGCAAGCAGTACCAAGCCTAGGACAAAAAGGCTTCTCAACAGTTTTTATCCCCAAACCCTAAGACTCCTGAACAGGTGATCAAATGGCTACCCAGACTATTTGCATTGTGTGCCACCCCCCAACCCCTCTTTTACGCTGCTGCTACTCTCTGTTTATCATATTTGCATAGTCACTTTAACTATACATTCATGTACATACTACTCAATTGGCCCGACCAACCAGTGCCTGTATATAGCCTCGCTACTGTTATAGCCTCGCTACCGTATATAGCCTCGCTACTGTTATAGCCTCGCTACTGTATATAGCCTTGCTACTGTTATAGCCTCGCTACCGTATGTAGCCTCGCTACTGTTATAGCCTCGCTACCGTATATAGCCTCGCTACTGTTATAGCCTCGCTACCGTATGTAGCCTCGCTACTGTTATAGCCTCGCTACTGTTATAGCCTCGCTACCGTATATAGCCTCGCTACCGTATATAGCCTCGCTACTGTTATAGCCTCGCTACCGTATATAGCCTCGCTACCGTATGTAGCCTCGCTACTGTTATAGCCTTGCTACCGTATATAGCCTCGCTACTGTTATAGCCTCGCTACCGTATATAGCCTCGCTACTGTTATAGCCTCGCTACCGTATATAGCCTCACTACTGTTATAGCCTCGCTACCGAATATAGCCTCGCTACCGTATGTAGCCTCGCTACTGTTATAGCCTCGCTACCGTATGTAGCCTCGCTACTGTTATAGCCTCGCTACCGTATATAGCCTCGCTACTGTTATTTTTCACTGTCTTTTTTACTTTTTATTTTATATCTATACTTACCTATTGTTCACCTAATACCTTTTTTTCACTGTTGGATGAAGCCTGTAAGTAAGCATTTCACTGTAAGGTATACATACACCTGTTGTATTCAGCGCATGTGAAAAATAAACTGTTAAAATACTGTTTGAAGAGGTAGGGTAAAAGATGTTTTCGGAAGATAGGCAGGGACTATGTTATCCTAGCTTCACAGATGCATATCCTCGCTGTCAATTGTTGGAAAACTCTTAGCTATAATCCTCCTGAACCGTCTAAAGATCACCTAGACCAAGGCCTGCTGCCCAAGAGCCAGTGTGGTTTTAAAAAAAACATGGAACCACTGACATGGTGTTTGCAGCTCGCCAAATGCCAAGAGCAAAAATCACACCTGTACCTCACCTTTGTTGATCTGACAACGGTTTTTGACACCATCAGCCGTGAGGGCCTCTGGAAGATCATGGAAAAGTTCAACACAATGGTGCATCAGTTCCATGATGGCATGATGGCTAGTGTGCAAGATCACCAAGAGTCATCTGACCAGTTTCCAACCCCAAACGGAGTGAAGCAAGGCTGTGTTCTAGCACCAACCCTGTTCAGCATGATCTTCTCCACCATGCTGTAAAAGGCCTTCCCAAGAGACCACACTGGGATCCGCTTCATCTACCGCTTTGATGGGAGGCTGATCAACCTGAGGAGAAGGCATGCCAAAACAAAAGTGGAGGAGGGGACTCTCCGTGACAGATGACTGCATTCAACTGTTCTGCCTGTGACAACTTTGGCCTCACATTAAGTACAAAAAAGACCAAAGTTATGTACCAACCTGCCCCGGTAATCCTTACGTGGACCCAACCGTCTCTGTGAAAGGTCAGAAACTGTCAGCTGTGGACAAATTCACCTACCTTGGTAGCACAAATTCACCTATGTTGGTAGAACAATGTCCCGTGCACAATGTCCTGTTTCTTGCAATTCTATACATTTGGCAATGTTTAATGTGTATTCATGTGATATTTGAGTGACATAAAAATTACAAAAATATCTTTGGGCTAAAAAACGTTAGCTGATATGGGCTAGTTGATCTGGACATTTCTGACTAATTATAAATATCTCTCTACGGTATGCAATGACTAACATGACAAGAGGAACTGATGATGCACTACCCAGTTTTGAAATTGCACCTTGTGCATTTTACTATTACAACTTTCGAGAGTAAGTTTATACCTTAAAAAAAAGGCCCCCCTGCCGACACCTCATGCTCTCCCTAGGGGGCACTCCCCCAGTTTGGGAACCACTGACAAAGACAATGAAATAAACATCAAGATCACCAAGGCTAGTGCAGCCTTTGACCATCTGTGAGATTCGGTGTGGAAAAGAGCAGGCATCAAACTGGCAACAAAAGTGAAGGTTTACCTGGCAATCATATTACCGACACCTACCTATGGCTGCGAAGCCATTATACAGTCTACCAACGCCATGCCAGGAAATGTTTTGAGGAAGCTCCTGAGGATCACATAGCAGGACAGAATCCCACTGATGAGCATTCCCACACTGCTTAAGCACAGGTCAGATGGTTGGGCCATGTGACCAGGATGCCTGCTACCCATCTCCCTAAGCAGATCTTCTTTGAAAAGTTGAAGGGAAGCGAGCATAAGATGGGCCAAAGAAACTCTATAAAGACACCCGTCAAGAGCTTTAACATCTATCTTAGGTCATGGGAAAGTCTTGCTCAGGATCATCCCATCTGGCGGAATCTCATCCGGGATGGCGCTACCACCTCAGCACAATATAATGGTGAAGCAACAGCAGCAAAATACCAGTATTAACAAAGCAATCCCTCAGGAGACTGCTACAAAGATATCATGTCTAGTGTGCCACAGAGTGTTCTGGGCTCAGATTGGTTTCATCAGCCATCTGCTGATACTCACCGTATCCCAGACTCACATCAATGAATCGTGTCATGGTAATCATCAACCTATGATGGACGAAGGAAAGGAAGTAAGTCAAATTATACAAAACCCTAGAAATGTAAGATAAGTGCAGAGTGAGAATTACGGGGGGTTCAGGGGGGTTTCAGACCCTCTGAATGAGACATGAGCCCCAATGGGGTCTCTAAATAATGCTAATTCAAACTATTCTCCTATTTGTTTAAAATGCAATTCGTACTGCTACAGTGGTAAATATAAAAGCTTATTCTAAATTAAACGAAACACCCCCAACTCTGTCATGGTATAAAAAAAGAAATCCACATGTGGCTTCACTTGTCCCGTATTTCAGACACTTTTAGTTTTTTTATCAGCAAGACCTATTAATTAATGCAGGCTACAAGAGTGTAGACCCAATGACAATTGCCCAATGTCTTTACACTTTTTGGTGTTTTTAAACAGATGTCTCTTTCCATTAATCAATGGTGCAGGTGCACAGTGTTCTGTTTGGATGCTGGACGAACATGCGTAGGCAGCCTACTTTTTGAAGTGATTTGTTTGACAATGGTTGTGTTCATGCCAAATGAAAAGGCAATAAACATTTTTTTTATGTTAAATGACATGTCTTTACTATTAGGCCCCAGCCACCAGTCAGTCATCTGGTTGGCATAGAATCTGTTTTGATGTTTTTTTTAAACAGCTTTTGATTGTAACAATCTGAGTGGAGGTTTGATCAAACGGTGTTAGATTTATAATGCAGATGGATTCCCATTGGAACTCTACAGCGACCAGGATATCTGGCCCCGATTACCACCGGAATGCCATAGAAATCCAGCCTCTGAAAGTAAGGGACAAGTTCGGGGGAGAAACATCCTGGATTTTCTTAAACATTTGTTCAATTAAGAAATGCTGGTGGAAAAAAGATCCCAATCAAATGGACTACCAGCCCATCAGACAAAAGGGGTCAAAGGTTTTTGTTTTTGAGCATTTAAATAAACAGGGTTACGTCCTCCTCCTTTGGACCCAATGAAGTCCATTAAAGAACATGGTAATGCCCATATGAATGGATGCAAGGACTCTCAAACTCCCGCCTTTTCCCTTTGTGTGAAAGAATGTAACATAAAAAACACAACCTCCAACCCATGGAAAACAGACATAAATTGAGCTTTAAATATTTTCTTCCCTGGTTATAGCTTTTAATCATGAAAGGGGGTTGCCAATTAACCATTTTGCAGTTTTCAGCAGATGTCAATATCTATGTTTTTGTAGGGAGTTAATTAATGTTTTTTTTTGCCCCAAGGTGTCAAAAAATGTAAAAGAAGAAAGAGATCAATATATAAATGTGGAGGGGATAAAGTAGGTCAAACAACATGAAAAAAACATCCTGTCTAGACCCTGAGCATCCACCAAGGTCAGATGTCTACCATGCTTCTCACTTTACACTGTATTCTGTAACATGCATAGGCATTGATCACTGTAAACCATTCATCCCTTTGGCTTGCTGTAATCGGTCAAGCAGTTGGACATGCATGTAGCATGCATTCTTCATCACATAGCATAGCATGGGAAGTCATTTTTGGGTCCCACGTATTGTTTATGTAGTCTTGTCAAAGCTTTTATTTGTTTCCTTTCTCTTGGTGGCAGAAGTTAAATGCTACCTGAGAAAATACATTTAAAAAGAGGTCCGGTGGCCATTATCCCTTTTAAGTGGAGGGTCCCAGTGGAACACTAACTGGCATAAGTAGGGTGCAATGAGCAATAGAAAATGAGAAGTAACACCTGAGTGAATATCATTGGCACCACTCTTCATTTATGTGTCTCTAGTGGTCCTGTATGAACTGACATCTCTCTGCTGTATGTTTTGGTGAACACACCCTAATGTCTGTGGAACACACGCACATGCACATGCAGACACACACACACAGGAAAGTAGGTCATGTTTTCAGTGGAATCCCAGAGAGTCCTGTTCTGGACAGCCCTCAGTAAGAGGCAGGTGCTACCAGCAAGCCCGGCTCCAGAACCCCACCACACAGACGCAACATAACCTCTCCACATGCGTTGCCTTTCAAACTGCTTTTAAATTTACAAGAGCTGGGGGGCAACTAGACTGGTTTGTATGAAAGCACCTCTCCAGGCCTTCATGGAACCCGAGGCTCATGCTTGCTTGGTTGGGTAAAGAGTTTCCCAAACCGCGGGCGGCTCCGAGGTGAGGTGGAGCCCGGAGCTGCTCTACTCTCTTTCCAGCTGTGCTAGCTGCTAGCGTCTAGCACTGGGGGACCCTTACGCTCAGACACCCACTCAATTAACAGGCATTTACAGTCACGTTCACCTCAGCACCGCACCGGGAGGCCCACTTAGCTTGCTGCCGTACCTTTCCACTCTCTGTAAATACAAAGTTACGGACAAGCAAGGGAGCAAAAAAAATCATATTTTAGAGCACGGTCTACAAATTGGCTGAAGGGTTGCATTTGGAATGGCTTGGTGTACAGACTAATAATAGTGTCGGAGGGGACGGCTGCAGTTTTACGGACTCCTGACCAACTGTGCTATTTTGTGTTTCTTTGCATTGTTTTGTACTTATTTTGTACATAATGTTGCTGCTACCATCTCTTATGACCGAAAATAACTTCTGGATATCAGAACAGCGATTACTCACCTCAAACTGGACAAAGAATGTTTCTTTAATGAGTCCAACGCAAACGATATACTCTCCGAGACCAGGCCCAAATCCCCGTCTTTCGTGTGAAGAAAAGACGGAAATACAGGGGGCGGATATCGGGGTGTCTTGTGAGAATTCATTGGGCGAGTGGATGATTTACGTTCAAGACTATCCTATCAACGGGACGTTAAAAACTGTTTTTCATGAGTCGTGGCTCAACGACGACACCAATAATATACAGTTGGCTGGGTTTTCCCTATGTCTGGTAAGATGAGGGGTGGGGGTGTGTGTCCATTTGTCAATAGCAGCTGGTACGTGATATCTAATATTAAAGAAGTCTCGAGGTATTGCTCGCCTGAGAAAGAATACCTCATGATAAGCTGTAGGCCACACTATCTACCAAGGGACTTCTCATCTATATTTTTCGTAGCCTTCTAATTGCCACCACAAAGCAATTCTGACTCTAAGACTGAACTCAACAAGCTGTATTAGGCCATAAGCAAACAAGAAAATGCTCATCCAGAAGTGGTGCTCCTAGTGCCCAGGGACTTGAATGCAGGCAAACTTAAATGAGTTTTTACCTATATTCTACCAGCATGTCATATGTGCAACCAGAGGGGAAAAAAACTCTAGACTACCTTTACTTCACACACAGAGACGTGTACAAAGCTCTCCCTCGCCCTCCTTTTGGCAAATCTGACCATAATTCTATCCTCCTGATTCCTGCTTACAAGCAAAACCTAAAGCAGGTAAGTACCAGTTACTCGCTAAATACGGAAGTGGTCAGATGACATGGGATGCTACGCTACAGGACTGTTTTGCAAGCACAGACTGGAATATGTTCCGGGATTCATCCAATGGCATTGAGGAGTATACCACCTCAGTCACCGGCTTCATCAATAAATGCATCGACGACATCATTCTCACAGTGACCGTACGTACATATCCCAACCAGAAGCCATGGATAACAGGCAACATCCGCACTGAGCTAAAGGCTAGAACTGCCGCTATCAAGGAGCGGGACACTGTACTCAGAGCGGGACACTATACTCAGAGCATGCGCAGACCAACTGGCAAGTGTCTTCACAGACATTTTCAACCTCTACCTGACTGAGTCTGTTATACCTACATGTTTCAAGCAGACCACCATAGTCCCTGTGCCCAAGAAAGCGAAGGTAACCTGCCTAAATGACTACCGCCCCATAGCACTCACGTTGGTAGCAATGAAGTGCTTTGGAAGGCTGGTCATGGCTCAAATCAACAACATCATCCCGGAAACCTTAGACCCACTCCAATTCGCATACTGCTTCAACAGATCCACAGATGATGCACTGCCCTTTTCCATCTGGACAACAGGATGTGTGAGAATGCTGTTCATTGACTACAGCTCAGCGTTCAACACCATAGTGCCCTCTAATCTCATTAATAAGCTACTTAACACCTCCGTCTGCAACTGGATCCTGGACTTCCGACGGGCCGCCCCCAGGTGGTAAGTGTAGGCAACAACACATCTGCCATGCAGAGGACCGAACATGCCCCCGTTCTCATCGACGGGGCTGTAGTGGAGTGGGTCAAGAGTTTCATGTATCGTGAGATTTTGAGTGAAAACCTCCTTCCATCAGCAAGGACATTGAAGATGAAACGTGGCTGGGTCTTTGTGGCCTAGCCAGTCTCCATATCTCAACCCCATAGAAAATTTTGGAGGGAGTTGAAAGTCTGTGTTGCCCAGCAACAGCCCCAAAACATCACTGCTCTAGAGGAGATCTGCATGGAGGAATGGGACAAAATACCAGCAACAGTGTGTGAAAACCTTGTGAATAAAATGTTTGACCTCTGTCATTGTCAACAAAGGGTATATAACAAAGTATTGAGATAAACTTTTGTTATTGACCAAATACTTATTTTCTACCATAATTTGCAAATAAATAAATTAATGTGATTTTCTAGATTTTTTTTCTCATTTTGTCTGTCAAAATTACAGGCCTCTGTCATCTTTTTAAGTGGGGGAACTTGCACAATTGGTGGCTGACTAAATACTTTTTTGCCCCAATGTACATATACAAATGACCTTGACTAACCTGTACCCCCGCACATTGAGTCGGTACTGGTACCACTTGTATATAGCCTAGTTATTGTTATTTTATCGTGTTACTTTTTATAGAATTTTTTACTTTACTTTATTTAGTAAATATTTTCTTAACTCTATTTCTTGAACTGCATTGTTGGTTAAGGGTTTGTAAGTAAGCATTCCATGTGCAATGTTACTTGATTTATGACTTCATATACAGTGTCACAGGGAATGTGTAGGGAGTGCGTAACTACTGTTCATAACCAAGTATACACACACACACTCATCCCTTTTGCTCTCTTGCTCTCCCCTTCTCTCTCATTCAGCAGATATCGCTCTCACCACTGGATGTGATCCCTTTCTTCCTCTGAATAAATTATTAAAGCTCTCATTCGCGTTTGCTGATACTGCCACAGTGGAGAAGCTCTTCCTGTGAAGGAGGGAGAGAGACAGAGAAGAGGAGGTAGGAGATGGGCAGAGAAATAAGGATAGCCAGCCAGGATGAGAGGCAAGGGAAAAAACTGAATGTGTGGGGAAAGAATGGAGGAAATGTTAGAGGAGAGAGAACGCACAGTGGTTGGTGTTGAGACAAGGTCAAGGATAAAGAGGGAGGGGAAAAGGAGTGAGAGATGAGGTAGTTCTCTTCTTCATCTGTCTCCGGAACGCACAGTCTATTATTTATCCAGAGGTGTTTAAATGAACTTTTATGTGGTTGTTTCTAGTAACACTTTTCATGATGTATATTACAGCTGCCTCAGATAATCAAATCAAGAAGTGGATTTCATTTGCACAATGAATGTGAATGATGGAGGTGATGATGAAACATCACACCTGCACTAATGTGCCTCATTTTTCTCACACCACATGGTCTACTATACCTGTGTGGAATGTCTGTCTTGGAGTCCTCAAAGGTTAGAATCTTCCATCCCCTCTGTTGTCATCTGGAGCAGAGCTCTGGGGGCGTGACCCAGACTCAGAGGACATGACCGAAGTGTCTATCTATCTATCTATCTATCTATCTATCTATCTATCTATCTATCTATCTATCTATCTATCTAAACCACTAGGTGTGACTGCAGTATGTTTCATGTGATGGGTTGTGGCCTAGAAATCAGGCCAGTTATAATCCTATGTTGAAATCTATGACTATGGACAGCCATGTGCATAACTCTTCACCTTATAAGTGCTATTCAAGGGCCTGTTCCCTAACAGGGAGGTCTGGCTGGGCTGGCCAGCTGGCTCACAAAGGTAAACCAGGGCTTATTTGCTGCCCTGCCATAAATCTCCTGAACACTTAAATAGCGGCTGGTAAACTTTGCCTTGTTAGCCGAGGTCTACAGGTATGCTGCTGCTATGTGTGTTTTCTGACCATTAGAGCAGGTGTTCACAGGGTAATAAACACAAGTGCAACTACTGCAGCGCATTGGTTTCATTTATGATTTACCAGTAACCAATGAAAGTGCTTCAGGTGCACTGGCAGAGGTTGATGATTGGCTTATACCTCCACCTGTTGTCAATTGTATTAGTTTAAATTGATCCTTTATTTTACTAGGCAAGTCAGTTAAGAACAAATTCTTATTTACTATGACAGCCTACTGGGGAACAGTGGGTTAACTGCCTTTTTCATGGGCAGAGCGACAGATGTTTAACTTGTCAGCTCGGGAAATCGATGCAGCAATCTTTCAGTTACTGGCCCAACGCTCTAACAAAAAGGCTACCTGCCACCCCGAATTGTACTGGTGGTGTGTTTATCTTGGTGCCCTTGGCCTACAAAAACCTGAGCAGGACCCACCCGCCCCTGTTCCCTTGGCCTGAAACACCTGAGCAGTAACCACCCGCCCCTGTTCCCCTGGCCTGAAATACCTGAGCAGTAACCACCCGCCTCTGTTCCTCTGGCCTGAAACACCTGAGCAGTAACCACCTGCCCCTGTTCCCCTGGCCTGAAACACCTGAGCAGTAAACACCCGCATCTGTTCCCCTGGCCTGAAACACCTGAGCAGTAACCACCCGGCCCTGTTCCCCTGGTCTGAAACACCTGAGCAGTAACCACCCACCTCTGTTCCCCTGGCCTGAAACACCTGAGCAGTAACCACCCGCATCTGTTCCCCTGGCCTGAAACACCTGAGCAGTAACCATCCGCCTCTGCTCCCCTGGCCTGAAACACCTGAGCAGTAACCACCCGCATCTGTTCCCCTGGCCTGAAACACCTGAGCAGTAACCACCCACCTCTGTTCCCCTGTCCTGAAACACCTGAGCAGTAACCACCCACCTCTGTTCCCCTGGCCTGAAACACCTGAGCAGTAACCACCCGCCTCTGTTCCCCTGGCCTGAAACACCTGAGCAGTAACCACCTGCATCTGTTCCCCTGGCCTGAAACACCTGAGCAGTAACCACCCACCTCTGTTCCCCTGTCCTGAAACACCTGAGCAGTAACCACCCGCATCTGTTCCCCTGGCCTGAAACACCTGAGCAGTAACCACCCACCTCTGTTCCCCTGCCCTGAAACACCTGAGCAGTAACCACCCGCCCCTGTTCCCCTGGCCTGAAACACCTGAGCAGTAACCACCCACCTCTGTTTCCCTGACCTGAAACACCTGAGCAGTAACCACCCGCCCCTGTTCCCCTGGCCTAAACACCTGAGCAGTAACCACCCGCCTCTGTTCCTCTGGCCTGAAACACCTGAGCAGTAACCACCCGCCTCTGTTCCCCTGGCCTGAAACACCTGAGCAGTAACCACCCGCCTCTGTTCCCCTGGCCTGAAACACCTGAGCAGTAACCACCCGCCTCTGTTCCCCTGGCCTGAAACACCTGAGCAGTAACCACCCGGCCCTGTTCCCCTGGCCTGAAACACCTGAGCAGTAACCACCCGCCTCTGTTCCCCTGGCCTGAAACACCTGAGCAGTAACCACCCGCCCCTGTTCCCCTGGCCTGAAACACCTGAGCAGTAACCACCCGCCTCTGTTCCCCTGGCCTGAAACACCTGAGCAGTAACCACCCGCCCCTGTTCGCCTGGCCTGAAACACCTGAGCAGTAACCACCCACATCTGTTTCCCTGGCCTGAAACACCTGAGCAGTAACCACCCACCTCTGTTCCTCTGGCCTGAAACACCTGAGCAGTAACCACCCGCCTCTGTTCCCCTGGCCTGAAACACCTGAGCAGTAACCACCCACCTCTGTTCCTCTGGCCTGAAACACCTGAGCAGTAACCACCCGCCTCTGTTCCCCTGGGGAGATAAGTCTGTGGTAACTGTGGGTCGGCCTCTTCAAACAAGGTCATATGGAGAATGAACCGCAAAACTGTGGTATTTCTGTTTACACATACAGGAGGCTTACTGTATGTGTAACCTAATGTTGGGGTGTCACTCACCTTTTGAATCAACAGATTCAAACTCTCTTCAACACCTTACACACACACACATATACACATAATGTTTGCACAGCAGCCTAATTAAACTACAACTTTGTCCTGTACTGCTTCTGTAATAAATGGTGTTAATCCCTGAAGAACTAAGTTATATTAGATATATTGAAGCAACATCTCTAGACATCAGTCAGGAAGTTAAAGCTTGGTCGCAAATGGGTCTTCCAAATAAACAATGACCCCAAAGTTGTGGCAAAATGGATTAAGGACGACAAAGTCAAGGTATTGGAGTGGCCATCACAAAGCCCTGACCTCAATCCCATAGAAAATGTGTGAGCAGAACTGAAAAAGTGTGTGTGAGCAAGGCCTCCAAACCTGACTCCGTTACACCAGCTCTGTCAGGAGGAATGGGCCAAAATTCACTCCCCCAACCTATTGTGGGAAGCTTGTGGAAGGCTACCCGAAACATTTGACCCAAGTTAAACAATTTAAAGGGAATGCTACCAAATACTAACTGAGTGTATGTTAACTTCGGACCCACTGGGAATGTGATGAAAGAAATAAAAGCTGAAATAAATCATTCTCTCCACTTTATTATTATTATTTCACATTCTTAAAATATAGTGGGGATCCTAACTGACCTAATACAGGGAATTTCTACGAGGATTAAATGTCAGGTATTTTGAAAAACTGAGTTTAACTGTACTATATTTGCCTAAGAAGTATGTAAACTTCCGAATTCAACTGTATTTAGGGCAGCAGCCTCTAAGGTGCAGGGTTGCGTAACTCGGGGGAAGCCGGCTCGTGATGGCTATTTAACAGTCTGATGGCCTTGAAATAGAAGCTGTTTTTCAGTCTCTCTGTCCCAGTGTTGATGCACCTGTAGTGACCTCACCTTCTAGATGATAGCGGGGTGAACATGTCATTGCTCGGGTGGTTGATGTCCTTGATGATCTTTTTGGCCTTCCTGTGACATCGAGTGCTGTAGGTGTCCTGGAGGGCAGGTAGCTTGCCCTCCAGTGTGCACGCTGGGCACAAACTGGTTGAATCAGCATTGTTTCAACGTGATTTGTCAACGTATTGTGACATGGAAGATCAGTTGAAATTTCATTGGATTTGAAAAAAGTAATCAACTGTTGTTCTGAGGGTGACATTTCAACCACAGGATTGTGTCATCATTGTAACAAATGTTGAAATAGACAAACCTAGATTAAAATATGTTGAATTTGTACCTTCGAAATAATGTCAGATCTTCAACGTTATATCCAATATCAGAAAAAACACAATAGGCTGGGCCGCACCTCCTACCGGAGAGTTGATCTATAACTATTCATTTGGTCTCCCATCAAGGGTTTTCACCAAACCCAGCCTAGCTTTTATATGTCACTGACTACTACCAATGTGCTATCGTGAGAGTGATTATTGAGAGATCTATTAATCATCTCTTAATAAGTCAATAGATTCACTGTTGATATCAAACTCAAAGTCATTCCAAAGGTTAGGTTTAAGGCAAATGAAATGTAACCATACTTTATCATTTATTTATCATCAATTATACTATTTAGGCCTATATAGAATTTGCAAAGTCATCAACCGCTTTTGTTTCAATTCAACCCAGGTTTCAACTAAAAATAGACAGTACATATAGGCCTAGGGATTAAAGCTTTGCTTGATTTCAAATGTAATCAAGTTAATCACTAAAGCTCTATGTTGGATTCATATCTCCATCTCAACTAAAAATCAAAGTTAAAGAATAAGACTAAATAAAATCAATTTTGGTTGAGATGGAGACATGAATCCAACATATCAATGATTAATTTGTAAACAAACTGGATATTGAATTGGGTTTGGTTGTTAACGCAACCAAATTTCATAATTTGAACATCTTGTGCTTGGATAGTTCCATCTGTGCCACTGATTTAATTCCAGTTTGTCTACAAATTAATAATTGATAAGTTGGATTCACGTCTCCATCTCAACCAAAATTTGAAGTTAAATTAAATCAAATTTTAAGTGCACTTTAAATAAAGTTTGATTTGATTTAGTCCTATTCTTTAACTTAGATTTTTGATTGCGATGCAGACGTGAAATTATTAATTTGTAATCTCCTTCAAATGTTGATATTTGGTTGCATTGACAACCAAACACAACTCAATTACACTTTTGCACTACAGTAAATGGCCACTTAACTTGTTGACAAGTTAACAAATGATATGTTAGATTCACGTCTCCAACTTAACCAAACAAGTTAAAGAATAAGATTAAGCCAGTGGCTCAGATGAAACTGTCCAAAAATTACATTTTAAATGTAATCTCAACTGCAATCCAGGTCATTTGGTTGTGCTATTAGATCAAGCACAGTGATAACACATTAAGTTGTTGTAGAAATACAACATATCTGACATTGTATTCCCATTTTAACTTTGATGTGCTTTTAAATGGTTGAAAGCACAGTGATAACACAGATAACACAGATGACAACTAAACCAAAAATCTGACATTGTTTTTCCATTGGAATTTGGTTGTACTGTCACGCCCTGGCCATAGAGAGGCTTTTTATTCTCTATTGTGGTTAGGCCAGGGTGTGACTAGGGTGGGCGTTCTATGTTCTTTTTTCTATGTTTTTGTATTTCTTTGTTTTTGGCCGGGTATGGTTCTCAATCAGGGACAGCTGTCTGTCGTTGTCTCTGATTGAGAACCATACTTAGGTAGCTCTTGCCCACATGGGTTTTGTGGGTAGTTGTTTTCTGTTTTGTGTTTCTGCACCTGACAGGACTGTTTTGTTTTCGTTCAGTCTCTTTGTTATTTTGTCTTGTGTTCAGTTTAAATAAAGATAACATGAACACTTACCACGCTGCGCTTTGGTCCACACCTTCATACGACCAACGTCGTTACATGTACCTTTAGATGGTTGTAAGTATAGTGATAACATATTGGGAATTCAACAAACTTCTGGCTGTCTTTGAATGGGCGAATAAAGGTTAACATCTCATTGATCAACAACTCAACCAAATATTACCAAAATATCCACGTTGAAATGACGTGATGTGCCCAGTGGCTGGCTACCTACAAATTGCAAAGGAACAGCCTGGAAGAATGACACCCATACACACTAACTCACGACTACACACCCAAAGAATTTGAAGTGTAACAGAAAAAAGGATGGTACTGTAAAGTGGCGTTTAAAAGTGTTGTAAAAGTGTGGCTGTGTCCTAAGAATAACCTTTAACATTACACTGGATTTAAGCACTTCCCCTTTTGAAACGCTGTAAAACGGAGAGAGCTGTTACCATGGCAGCCAGTGTAACTCAAATGTATTTTTATGTGTATCCAGAGTTTCACAACTTTTTGCTGTGCTGTGATGGAATCACAATTAGGGTTGGAAACCTACCGATAATTTATGTATCAATCTTCAGTAAGTTTGGTAATTGACAGAACATCTATGGCAATATATCATCATTTTGGTCATTTATACTTGTATAACTTATATACAAGTATTATATTCATATAACTAATTTATTATAACTGTGTCCATAGTGTCCATGAGTTTCTAGTAGATAGACCATATTTCTCAAGAGAAAATAGCCTAATCAATGAAAAAGGCATCTAGTCAACAATAAATACAAATTTAAAAAACAATGCCATTATTTTCAATTAAATCTGAAACTCTTCCAACTATTGACTGTGTTCACAACTGCCACCAGTTTGATGGCAAAACATTGACAACAAATACATATTGACATAGTAAAATACATAAAAGTGTGTACATGTGAGGAAGCCACACAGAGGGCCAAAGATGTTTACGGACACCTGTGATAATCTGAAGTACCCAAAAGGGTCACTAGATGTCTTGGGATAGATTACATAAAATCCTCGAAAGATACCAACATTCTGGTAGTTTACTGATAAATTTACAAAGTTTCAAGTAACATACCCTCCCTTTGCAAATCTAATCAAAATAGTCACAAAATAGTCACAAACTAGCGAGCCGTGCAAGGATTATTGAGCAACTTGTGTGTTTGTATTTTGCAGACTGTAGTTCATAGTCATTTTGTGCTGGATTTGGAGTTAGTCCTCTCATGGTATAACCCTTAGTCTTGGTTCTCAGTCTATCACCTTCCTACCTCTCTCCAGGACTTTCTGGACTCCCGTCATGCTTTATGAAAAGCATTCAAAGCTCTTTCCAGAAGTCTTTCCAAGCTCCAGCTCATCCATCACTGTGAGTGAGGACCATTACAGTGCTTACTCCCCACTGTGGTCAAGAACCCTGATAACAAGGCAACTCAGAACCAGATGTGCATAAAAGTGAATGTGTGTGTGCTGGATCTGGAAAAGGTGAGTCCCTTGTGTGTGTTTTTAGAAAGGTTTCCATCCAAATGGTGACATACTTTCATGCGACTATTCTAAAATCTGCATGTAGAAAATATGCACATTTTTCCACCAGAGGTGTGTTTCTACCAAACTGTGTGTGATGTCATAGTGTACACAAAATCTAATGTTCAGTGTGTTTCTACCAAACTGTGTGTGATGTCATAGTGTACACAAAATCTAAAGTTCAGTGTGTTTCTACCAAACTGTGTGTGATGTCATAGTGTACACAAAATGTAAAGTTCAGCGTGTTTCTACCAAACTGTGTGTGATGTCATAGTGTACACACAATCTAATGTTCAGTGTGTTTCTACCAAACTGTGTGTGATGTCATAGTGTACACACAATCTAATGTTCAGTGTGTTTCTACCAAACTGTGTGTGATGTCATAGTGTACACAAAATCTAAAGTTCAGTGTGTTTCTACCAAACTGTGTGTGATGTCATAGTGTACACAAAATCTAAAGTTCAGTGTGTTTCTACCAAACTGTGTGTGATGTCATAGTGTACACAAAATCTAATGTTCAGTGTGTTTCTACCAAACTGTGTGTGATGTCATAGTGTACACAAAATCTAAAGTTCAGTGTGTTTCTACCAAACTGTGTGTGATGTCATAGTGTACACAAAATCTAATGTTCAGTGTGTTTCTACCAAACTGTGTGTGATGTCATAGTGTACACAAAATCTAATGTTCAGTGTGTTTCTACCAAACTGTGTGTGATGTCATAGTGTACACAAAATCTAAAGTTCAGTGTGTTTCTACCAAACTGTGTGTGATGTCATAGTGTACACAAAATCTAAAGTTCAGTGTGTTTCTACCAAACTGTGTGTGATGTCATAGTGTACACAAAATCTAATGTTCAGTGTGTTTCTACCAAACTGTGTGTGATGTCATAGTGTACACAAAATCTAATGTTCAGTGTGTTTCTACCAAACTGTGTGTGATGTCATAGTGTACACAAAATCTAAAGTTCAGTGTGTTTCTACCAAAATGTGTGTGATGTCATAGTGTACACAAAATCTAAAGTTCAGTGTGTTTCTACCAAACTGTGTGTGATGTCATAGTGTACACAAAATCTAATGTTCAGTGTGTTTCTACCAAACTGTGTGTGATGTCATAGTGTACACAAAATCTAAAGTTCAGTGTGTTTCTACCAAACTGTGTGTGATGTCATAGTGTACACAAAATCTAATGTTCAGTGTGTTTCTACCAAACTGTGTGTGATGTCATAGTGTACACAAAATCTAATGTTCAGTGTGTTTCTACCAAACTGTGTGTGATGTCATAGTGTACACAAAATCTAAAGTTCAGTGTGTTTCTACCAAACTGTGTGTGATGTCATAGTGTACACAAAATCTAAAGTTCAGTGTGTTTCTACCAAACTGTGTGTGATGTCATAGTGTACTACACAAAATCTAATGTTCAGTGTGTTTCTACCAAACTGTGTGTGATGTCATAGTGTACACAAAATCTAATGTTCAGTGTGTTTCTACCAAACTGTGTGTGATGTCATAGTGTACACAAAATCTAATGTTCAGTGTGTTTCTACCAAACTGTGTGTGATGTCATAGTGTACACAAAATCTAAAGTTCAGTGTGTTTCTACCAAACTGTGTGTGATGTCATAGTGTACACAAAATCTAAAGTTCAGTGTGTTTCTACCAAACTGTGTGTGATGTCATAGTGTACACACAATCTAATGTTCAGTGTGTTTCTACCAAACTGTGTGTGATGTCATAGTGTACACAAAATCTAATGTTCAGTGTGTTTCTACCAAACTGTGTGTGATGTCATAGTGTACACAAAATCTAATGTTCAGTGTGTTTCTACCAAACTGTGTGTGATGTCATAGTGTACACAAAATCTAATGTTCAGTGTGTTTCTACCAAACTGTGTGTGATGTCATAGTGTACACAAAATCTAATGTTCAGTGTGTTTCTACCAAACTGTGTGTGATGTCATAGTGTACACAAAATCTAATGTTCAGTGTGTTTCTACCAAACTGTGTGTGATGTCATAGTGTACACAAAATCTAATGTTCAGTGTGTTTCTACCAAACTGTGTGTGATGTCATAGTGTACACACAATCTAATGTTCAGTGTGTTTCTACCAAACTGTGTGTGATGTCATAGTGTACACACAATCTAAAGTTCAGTGTGTTTCTACCAAACTGTGTGTGATGTCATAGTGTACACACAATCTAATGTTCAGTGTGTTTCTACCAAACTGTGTGTGATGTCATAGTGTACACACAATCTAATGTTCAGTGTGTTTCTACCAAACTGTGTGTGATGTCATAGTGTACACACAATCTAATGTTCAGTGTGTTTCTACCAAACTGTGTGTGATGTCATAGTGTACACACAATCTAATGTTCAGTGTGTTTCTACCAAACTGTGTGTGATGTCATAGTGTACACACAATCTAAAGTTCAGTGTGTTTCTACCAAACTGTGTGTGATGTCATAGTGTACACACAATCTAATGTTCAGTGTGTTTCTACCAAACTGTGTGTGATGTCATAGTGTACACAAAATCTAAAGTTCAGTGTGTTTCTACCAAACTGTGTGTGATGTCATAGTGTACACAAAATCTAAAGTTCAGTGTGTTTCTACCAAACTGTGTGTGATGTCATAGTGTACACAAAATCTAAAGTTCAGTGTGTTTCTACCAAACTGTGTGTGATGTCATAGTGTACACAAAATCTAAAGTTCAGTGTGTTTCTACCAAACTGTGTGTGATGTCATAGTGTACACAAAATCTAAAGTTCAGTGTGTTTCTACCAAACTGTGTGTGATGTCATAGTGTACACAAAATCTAAAGTTCAGTGTGTTTCTACCAAACTGTGTGTGATGTCATAGTGTACACAAAATCTAATGTTCAGTGTGTTTCTACCAAACTGTGTGTGATGTCATAGTGTACACACAATCTAATGTTCAGTGTGTTTCTACCAAACTGTGTGTGATGTCATAGTGTACACAACATCTATGTTTTCCCACTCAAGTTTTCATGTACTCAATAACAATCTAATGTTCAGTGTGTTTCCATTACATTTCCAACTCTACCGATAGTTTTGTCACAAACTATTGTGTTAAATAGCAAATGTGGCCACTCTGGTCTTGGCACGTGCTCTAACCAACAGCTGGCAGATACAGTGTTGCACAGGATGACATTATTATGGATATTTGATTTGTCAAATGGCAGTCAAGCATCGATCATCATCCCACCAGAATAAGACCATCAACATTTATTGGAAAGCAGCGTCAAGCTCATCACCGTGCACTTTCACCACCCTGTGAAGTTCATCATAACTTCTTTCATCTGTAACATAATAAACTGCATGCTTTCCCGAGTCGTAGTGGGGAGACCACACACTATGTCATCGCGTGACTCCAAGTTAACTTCGATATGATTGAAGGGCATCCAGACATAGTCTATATTTGGCAAAGGTCTTCTGACTGATTGTTGATGATAAAACACAGTCCCAGGAGACTCTCTGGGACACAGTAAACTCCACCAGGCTGTACAACCCTGTTGTCTCCCTGTGGGGTTGTCACTGTTACAGTTGTACACACAGTCTAACAGGGTGGTTAGTGACTGGGGGAAGGGGGGGTGATAAAGCAGTCCTTTCTTCCATGGTTTCTCTGTTTGTTTCTCCCTCCCTCTGGACCTCCCTCTGTTCCTTGGGCCACCCTGGCCTCCTCTGGACCTCCCTCTGCTCCTTGGGCCACCCTGGCCTCCTCTGGACCTCCCTCTGCTCCTTGGGCCACCCCGGCCTCCTCTGGACCTCCCTCTGCTCCTTGGGCCACCCCGGCCTCCTCTGGACCTCCCTCTGCTCCTTGG
This sequence comes from Oncorhynchus nerka, assembly GCF_034236695.1. Classification (NCBI taxonomy): domain Eukaryota; kingdom Metazoa; phylum Chordata; class Actinopteri; order Salmoniformes; family Salmonidae; genus Oncorhynchus; species Oncorhynchus nerka. Next base: position 69,509,405 of record NC_088419.1, read on the forward strand.
GCCACCCCGGCCTCCTCTGGACCTCCCTCTGCTCCTTGGGCCACCCCGGCCTCCTCTGGACCTCCCTCTGCTCCTTGGGCCACCCCGGCCTCCTCTGGACCTCCCTCTGCTCCTTGGGCCACCCCGGCCTCCTCTGGACCTCCCTCTGCTCCTTGGGCCACCCTGGCCTCCTCTGGACCTCCCTCTGCTCCTGGGGCCACCCTGGCCTCCTCTGGACCTTCCTCTGCGCCTTGGGCCACCCTGGCCTCCTCTGGACCTCCCTCTGCTCCTTGGGCCACCCCGGCCTCCTCTGGACCTCCCTCTGCTCCTTGGGCCACCCTGGCCTCCTCTGGACCTCCCTCTGCTCCTTGGGCCACCCTGGCCTCCTCTGGACCTCCCTCTGCTCCTTGGGCCACCCTGGCCTCCTCTGGACCTCCCTCTGCTCCTTGGGCCACCCCGGCCTCCTCTGGACCTCCCTCTGCTCCTTGGGCCACCCCGGCCTCCTCTGGATCTCCCTCTGCTCCTTGGGCCACCCCGGCCTCCTCTGGACCTCCCTCTGCTCCTTGGGCCACCCCGGCCTCCTCTGGACCTCCCTCTGCTCCTTGGGCCACCCTGGCCTCCTCTGGACCTCCCTCTGCTCCTTGGGCCACCCTGGCCTCCTCTGGACCTCCCTCTGCTCCTTGGGCCACCCCGGCCTCCTCTGGACCTCCCTCTGCTCCTTGGGCCACCCTGGCCTCCTCTGGACCTCCCTCTGCTCCTTGGGCCACCCCGGCCTCCTCTGGACCTCCCTCTGCTCCTTGGGCCACCCTGGCCTCCTCTGGACCTCCCTCTGCTCCTTGGGCCACCCTGGCCTCCTCTGGACCTCCCTCTGCTCCTTGGGCCACCCCGGCCTCCTCTGGACCTCCCTCTGCTCCTTGGGCCACCCTGGCCTCCTCTGGACCTCCCTCTGCTCCTTGGGCCACCCTGGCCTCCTCTGGACCGCCCTCTGCTCCTTGGGCCACCCCGGCCTCCTCCTGCTGCAGCCGGGGAGTAGGGGCGATTGTTTTACGCCAGGTTATAGGAAGGTCAGATCCAAAATCAATGAGGAAACAGCTCTGCTGCATGGAACTCTATTTCTGCCAATGCATGGTCCTCAGAGAGGAGCGGGAATATCAGCAGCAACCCAAAGGGATCACTAACACGAGAGAGGAGGGGAGAGAGTGAGTGCGGGGGGTGCACCACTGATACTATGGAGGTATACATTTGTAGCCTACTAAGTCGAATTCTATCCGTTTTATCTCTTCCAATTACATCCACTGAACACGAGAGCCATTGCATGTACAGTGTCATGTAATTGATATAATTTTACTCGGGCTCCCGAGTGGTGCAGCGGTCTACGGCACTGCATCTCAGGGCAAGAGACGTCACTACAGTAGCAAGTTCAAATCCAGGCTGTATCACATCTGGCTGTGATTGGGAGTCCCATAGGTTGGCGCACAATTGGCCCAGAATCGTCCAGTAGGCCATCATTGTAAATAAGAATTTGTTCTTTACTGACTTGCCTAGTTCCATTTGAAAGGAAACATAAATAATGAGTGCGAGGTAGGCTGTCGCATGGACATGTTTTCTGCCTCGGTTGACAGCTTTCATTTGCAAAGTGGTAGTGGTGGAAAAAGTACTCAATTGTCATACTTGAGTAAAGGTAAAGATACCTTAATAGAAAATAACTCAAGTAAAAGTGAAAGTCACCCAGTAAAATACTACTTGAGTAAAAGTCTAAAATAATATGGTTTTAAATATACTTAAGTATACTATAAGCATTTGTTTTTAAATATACTTAAGTGTGAAAAGTCAAATGTAATTGCTAGAATATACTTAAGTATCAAAAGTAAAAAATTATTTTCAAATTCCTTATATTAAGCAAAATAGACGGCACAATTTTCAAATGTACGGATAGCCAGGAGCACACTCCAACACTCAGACATAATTTACAAAGCAAATCAGTCCGCCAGATCAGACGCAGTAGGGATGACCAGGGATCACCTGTCCTTCTGGAAACCTCAGGGGTGTTCTTTAATAATTCCTTCTCTTTCTTCCATCCTTAGGCGTAGAGCGGATATTACACATTCAGAGCGTGGTGGTGTGTTTATGAAGTCTCACCCTGGCCATTAGCAACATGAGCCATTGGCTTTTAAGGTTTATTGTTCTGTAGAATTGGGCTGGACAGTTTCTGTATAAATGGGTTGTCATGGGCAGGTCACAGTGTCTTAGTTACGCTGTTCTCCTAGCTGGATACTGGCTCCAAAAACATCCCCCAGCTCTCATTGCTGACCTCTGTGGGTTTATCACATAACTCTTGAGTCTACTCACCCATTTGGGGGAGAAATTCACAGTTCTCTGTCTTCCACCTCAACCCCAAAGTGAGGAAATATATTATCAAAACATAATATTTTTTATCGCCTAATGGGGAAAAAGGTTTTCACCTACACTCCCTCCCTCTGCATTTCTAAACTATATTCCATTCTTCTCTCTCTGACCATTATGTTTTCCCATATATTCTCTCTCAACCGACATTCTGCTCTATCTCAAGATCATTATGCTAAATGACCAGAAAGAAGCATGGTGGCTTTGTGACTCTCAGGGATCAGTTCCTCTTGAATGGAGGGATCGGCCTGACCATCAGAACAGACCCAACATGACAAACTTTTATGAACTCCACTCACAAATGCCAGTCAACATCAAAGCTCAGTCAGAACCATGTTACAATGGGGTGTAAGTCAGCCTCACCTGTTTCTAGCCTCACCTAGCTGGCATTACATCTGAGAGGGAGCACTCTCTTATTGTGATGTTGTACAGTTCTTGCCTTTTTTCCCTTTTTTTATAAACTAGGCAAGTCAGTTAAGAACAAATTCTTATTTTCAATGAAGGCCTAGGAACAGTGGGTTAACTGCCTGTTCAGGGGCAGAACGACAGATTTTTACCTCAGCTCGGGGGTTTGAACATGCAACCTTCCGGTTACTAGTTCAACGCTCTAACCACTAGGCTACCCTACCTGGTCTAACCTAGAGAGGAAACATTGGGATTTACCCTGGCATGTTGGCCAGGAGTGGCCATAGTTCAGATTTGGGTTATCGGAGTATGGGTGGGGTTTATGGCTTGAGTTTTACTGAGCTTCTCTATGGCTCTCTGGCTGTGATTGTATCCAGATATTTTATTTGTCTATGATGTTTATTGGGATTAACACAAATGAAAAGTTACAGTGTTGTTCTGTTGACGATTAGGGTTAGATATGGGTAAAGGTGTTCCTACAGGAGGTTCTGGCCTGGCCTGGCCTTTCAGGTGGAGAGATACAGCAAATATGCTCAATTTCAACCTTCATGATCTCTCTCAGTTTAATTGGCCTCAGCCTGAACAGGACAACCCCATCGACCCTGCCAAAGGTCACCAAAAGCAACAGAAATAGTTAACTTTGAGGCAAAACTGGGCCATGGAAGGTTGTTGGTCCTCAGATATACTGACCTTCTGCTCAGTTTCAGAACTCACCAAGGGACTATGTTGTTGTTACATGAGAGTCTTGATGCAGAGGTGTTTTCTCTCCGTCCAAAGGCAAACTGTGTAGAATTGCAGAAAACTTGCTTAAAACGGCAACATTTTCTCCGCGCCCCATGGCAAAATGTGCAGAATTGCAGGAAATTAACTTTAAAACTTAAAGATGAACTATACAGTAATTGCTCTGCTTAAGTTCCTGTAGACCAAAGTGTGGGAACAGCCCTCCCTCAGCCCTCCCTCATGTTTGAAGTTTCTCTGTGGTTCTTCAGACTTTACTCACTTGGGTTGAGACTGCTCTCTAGAAAACATCAGTAAAAAATTAATTGTTCTGGTGGCATTTGAATTGAGTGAGCATGGTGGTTTGGCGTGGACCAGAGGAGAATGGCAGGGTTGGGCTGTACCTACTGAATGATGTGGGCTCAGTTAGTTTTTTCCCCTTTTTCGTGGTATCCAATTGGTAGTTAAAGTCTTGTCCCATCGCTGCAACTCCCATACGGACTAGGGAGAGGCGAAGGTCGAGTGCCGTGTGACCTCTGAAACACAACCCAGCCAAGCCGGCCTGCTTCTTGACACAATGACCGCTTAAGCCGGAAGCCAGCTGCACCAATGTGTCAGAGGAAACACTGTGCACCTGGTGACCGTGTCAGCGTGCATTTTTCCAAACCCGCAACACGAGTCACTAGTGCACGATGGGACAAGAACATCCCTGCCGGCCAAACTCTCGCCTAACCTGGACGACACTGGGCCAATTGTGCGCCACCCCATGGGTCTCTCTCCCGGTCAGCTGTGACAGAGCCTGATCTCTAGTGGCACAGCTACCTGTGCCTTAGAACACTGCGCCACTCGGGAGACTAACTAACTCACTAACTAACTCGCTCAGTTCGTTTTAACCAGTGGTGGAAAAAGGACCCAATTGTCATACTTGAGTAAAAGTAAAGATACCTACAAAGTGAAAGTCACCCAGTAAAATATAACTTGAGCAAAGTCTAAAAGCATTTGGTTTCAAATATGCTTAAGTATAAAAAGTACATGTAATTACTAAAATGTACTTATGTATCAAAAGTAAAAGTATAAATAATTTCAAATTCCTTATATTAAGCAAACCCGACAGCACCTTTTTCTTGTTTTTTTAATTTGCGGATAACCAGGGTCACACTCCAATACTAAGACATCATTTACAAACTAAGCATTTGTGTTTTGTGAGTCCTCCAGATCAGAGACAGTAGGGATGACCAGGGATGTTCTTTTAATAAGTGCGTTTTCCTGTCCTGCTAAGCATTCAAAATGTAACGAGTACTTTTGAGTGTCAGGGAAAATGTATGGAGTAAAAATAACACAATTTTCTTTAGGAATGTAGTGAAGTAAAAGTCAAAGTAGTCAAAAATATAAATAGTAAAGTACAGATACCCCAACAAACTACTTAAGTGCTTTAAAGGATTTTTACTTAAGTGCTTCACACCACTGGTTTTGACACAGTCCAGATCGCTGCTGATCCCTCTGTATTGAATAAGCACATGGCTTTGGGGACAGGAAGATTGCTGCTGCTCCCATTGAACTCTGGGATATCCCTGTCCTTGGCTGGGGTGGATTTTGGGGTTTGTGGGTAATGGGAGGGGGAGGGGGACCACTTCCCTTGCTTGTTAAACAAGGCCATTAAATTGCATTATGAGCTGGCCTCTGAAATGGCTTTTACGTGTCATTGCTTGCATCTGTTGGAGGGTGTTTCTGGTCTCTCTGTCTATGTTCTTGTTTCTTTACATTATGCCAGAATAAGTCAGTGGAAATATTGAGAGGGACATGGAGAGATGCAGCAGAAACAGAGAGATGGCTGACTGCCATGCTCCTAGATGATCTGTTTCTGATTGAAGCATCATCATCATCATCACCACCATCACTGATCAATGAGCTTCATCTAAAGCAGATGATTTGGGGACTATGTGACAGCACAGAGATTCTATTCATACTTGAATTAGAAAAAAAACATTTCCACTGAAAAAAAAAACATTTCCACTGGAAATAATGGCAAGGAGAGACAGAACAGACAGAACAAAGGCTGGGAGTTACATGTAGTGACAGACAGCTGATACAAAACTCCTTAATTTCTTCTCAGAAGGAACTTCAAAGCCTTTACTCTTAAGACACTGCAGCACATCCCATGATTTGGATGAACCACATAGTTAATGGGGCCTCCTGTCAAACTGGCCTCATCATGTGCCTAACTATTTACACTGGGAGACTGTGAATGGCCTAATTGACGTGGTCACAGTGCTGTCAAAGTATAGTCTGAGGCTGGTTGTTACCCCATTAAACCTCAGAGGGAAGAGAATGATATGTGTCACATGTTTAAGACCCCTGACTGGGGTTGTGCACTCGCCAGTGCTCTGGAGGAATCTGCCAGGCCATCCGTTGTGCTGTTTGGGAAGTTCCGCGGACAGAGAAATATAAGGGTGATGTTGGATAGGGGGGAAGAGATGACTAGCACCATTCCCAGAAATAATGCACTTATGGAAATTACTGGAATGTTCGTGTAAGACAAGAATGAAAATTTGTGCAGGGAAATAGAGGAGTGATCAACAGGACACGTGTAAAGTAAGAGGAGCATGACAGTAGACAATCTCTCTCCCTCTATCCTGTATCATCCCAGTTTCAGGGACTGGCCCTCTTACTGGGTCAGCTGGAAGTGGAAAATTAGCACAAATCCCCCAGGCTGGGATTTATCCGACATCTCTTCCAATTAGCTTCCTGAGCTTCTGGAGATAATTGCAGCGTACAGTGGAGAGACAGGAGCTTCGACAGCCTCGCTGCCGCATTCCCACGTCATTTCCGCAGACAGTCATGCGCTCTGTCACAAAAAGAGACCAGGGAGAGAGAAAGGAAGAGAGAGAGAGGGAGAGAGCGAGGGATATAATGTGTGTGTGTGTGAGGGAGAGAGAGAGAGAGAGAGAGAGAGAGAGAGAGAATTTTGGGATCAACATCCCTACATCTCTACTGGTTAATCCTGCTCGGAGGAGGCCTCTTCCCCAGAGCCTGTTTCGTTAAGTACTTACATACGCCACCAGAAGTCTCGTTGGAGTTAGGAGTTGGTAGAAGTTTTGCATGTGTTGTCATTTATAGCGCTATCATCGTTAATAACGGGGAGGGATTAGTGCAGTCGCCTTTTGATCCTATAATCCTCGCTCTTCGAAATCCCAAAACTTTATCGGCTTGTCTTTCTAACGGACCCACTGATCTTCTGGGAAAGAAAGAAATTGACCTCAAATATGATGCAATGGCTGTGCTGTGAAATATCAGACAGGTGACGGGTAATTCATGGGGCAGAACAGTTGGTCTAATGTGGTACAGGGAGATGAGTGTCACAGGCTCTTATGAGGCTGTAGTCAGGGGAGATTAAAGGACTTCATAAATATGCCCTCCATTTTTTGCCTCTGTATATCACTGGGCTGTTAATAAGTACAACCCATCCGTAACACTGTAATTGCATCTGAAAATGCTCAAGCAACTAGGAACTTCATCTAGCTACCTATACTGTACATCTATACTGTACATCTCCATCGTAGATTTGTCTTAAATTGATTCACATCGAAAACGAATGAATGCAACACATCCTGTAACCTGCAACTGTCAGCATTTCTAATATGCCTGCAACTTAACCAAGCACAACCAATGTTTAGGGCAGTCCTATAGTTTGGAAATAATGACACTCTCTCAGACACACGTGTTACCAACACCTACCATATGTTTGATCCTCTTTGCCATAACGTTAGTGAATCCCAAAAATCACTATCCATAACAAATATTTGATGGATGGCTTTTAAAGGAGGGAACATTTGTTTAAGCTGGAATCGGTACGAGAGTGTTCTGCATGGCTTGGCCAGCTCTATTCATTAACCTGACACTGTCGACCTCCCCATCTCCTCCTCACGATTGATGCTCTACTTTCATTTACGACCGGCCTTCCTTTTCTCTACCACACTTCAAGCAGGGCTGGGCCAGGGAGCGGGTTGGTCTCAGCCATGCAGAAACTGAGAGAGAGAAGCGAGTCGTGATGGCGCATTGGAACTAATTAATGAGCCAGGGTTCCGTTTATGTTAAGCAATGTTTGAGAGAAGAGAACGACAGGAACTTAATTACATGGAGCTGGAGACGAGAATAGCAGCTAACGGTTTCAGTGCAAAGGGGGCTAGGCTGTTTGAAGGGACTTGTGGTTTAGTAGAGGCTTTTGCTAGCTCACACTCATAGTGCTGCCTGCCTGCTGTCCCTGAGTGGACGTTAAACCCTGTGTCACATTGTTTCTATGATTTGGGAGCATTGTATTTCTTATGGGTGATGTGTCCAAGGGGCTGTAGCATGTTAGAGATTATTCTTCTTTATTCTCCTCTCTGTGAGGAGAGGGCTGGGTTGTCCTGAATAACCCAGCATCATGGCTCAGACCCTTCTAGAGTCATGAGAAATGGGGCCCATAGCTACTTTGGTGTTCACCTGAATGGAATGGTACAGTACCAAGACAAATTAGTATCACAGGCCACGCTGTACCATATGTTGACCACCATTTTTCTTAAGGCAATCAATCAGTCATGATGTTTGATGTTATTACTAGATAAATGTGATCGTTCAGTATCCAGAGCGTGTGTGTGTATTTGGTGTTCCCTGTGATCGTTCAGTATCCAGAGCGTGTGTGTGTATCTGGTGTTCCCTGTGATCGTTCAGTATCCAGAGCGTGTGTGTGTATTTGGTGTTCCCTGTGATCGTTCAGTATCCAGAGCATGTGTGTGTATCTGGTGTTCCCTGTGATCGTTCAGTATCCAGAGCGTGTGTGTGTATCTGGTGTTCCCTGTGATCGTTCAGTATCCAGAGCGTGTGTGTGTATCTGGTGTTCCCTGTGATCGTTCAGTATCCAGAGCGTGTGTGTGTATTTGGTGTTCCCTGTGAGTGTTGGATCCCGTTGGGTTATTTAGAAAGTCTCCTGACCTGGGGAGATGGGGCTGGAGGGGGGTTGGTGGGGGTGTCAGGAAGTGAGCCTGAGGTTAGCTCGGGGAGCCCGCAAGAACATTTTGCTGCCATAAAACAAAGCTGGGTTTCCAAATACCTCAGTGATAGATTTATGAACTTCAGACTGGGGAAAAGAGAGCAGTGTTTATTTAAGATGCTTAGATGTGATCCTTTTTTAAGGCTGGCTGCAATTTAGAGATGAAAAAAAGAAGAATGGGCTTTAGAATAGACTACAGGAATAGGCTAACTATAGGAATAGGCTAACTACAGGAATAGGCTAACTACAGGAAGTCACAGTGTAGGAGTAGAGTGAGTGAGTGAGTGAGTGAGTGAGTGAGTGAGTGAGTGAGTGAGAGAGAGAGAGAGAGAGAGAGAGAGAGAGAGAGAGAGAGAGAGAGAGAGAGAGAGAGAGAGAGAGAGACCATTCCATGCATCTTGGGGTCAGTGCGTTGGCGTTTGTAAAGCCGAGGAGGAAGTTATTAACTCAGGGTCATGGAGCGAACTATGAGCCTTGGCTATGGCCCTCCCTTGCCTCCCTACCTCCCTCCCACACATGTGCTGTGAGGCCCTGCTCCTCCACCCAGACCTCAAGGGACCCGTCAGGTGCAAAGGACACTGGGAATTTAACAGGGCTCCCCACACTTCTCTGAAACGAGACACATGGGTCAGTGGCCTGCATGTGCCCAGCATCTGAGAACAATGTTATGGACACCTATAGAGTTCTCAATAGTAAAAAAAAGAGCATCTACAACAGTAGAATCTCTAGCCTGGCCTCAGAGCTATACGAAACATCTGTAATTCACCTATTTCTTCACACCTCCAAGACATATGATACCAACTAACGGTCTAGTTACTTTAGACAGAAACAAAAGTAGGGAAGTTGGTCAGGGAGGATGGGTGGGCGTAATCCAAGACTGTCTAGCAAGCTAAAGGTTGCGTGTTCGAGTAATGTCGGGGACAACTCAGGGACAACTGTAGCATGTTAGCTAACCCTTATTCTAAACATAACCCAATTGGGTGTAATCTGCAATCCAATGATTGTGTGTTTGAGTCATGTCGGGGACAACTGTAGCATTTGTATAACCCAATTCACCTAACATTCTACGTAAATTCACCTAACCTTTTAGTTCCCTTAACCTTTATTGTACATTATCCTAACCTTTGTTGTTAGTTCTCCTAACTGTCAATGTATATTCTCCTCCTTTGTTGTTATGGCACAACATGCAACCTAATTTCAGAGACAGACTGACAATAGTACACTCTTGGAAAAAATGGCACTATGTAGAACCTAAAATGGTTCTTCGGCTGTCTCCATAGGAGAACCCTTTGAAGAATCCAAGTAGAACCCTTTTGGTTCCAGGTAGAATCCTTTTGGGTTTCATGTAGGACCCTTTCCACAGAGATTTCTCCCTGGAACCAAAAAGGGTTCTCCTACGGGGACAGCCGAACAACCCTTTTGGAACTCTTTCTTCGAAGAGTGTATATGTCCTCCAAGACGTATTATAAGTTACGTCATCTAATTCATGTGTTACTGTATGACCGGGTAAGACGTATGATACCATACATCTTATAATTTGAATGATATTTTACGACCGTTATTCCATTAATAATGTTTCCTAACGTAATATACAGTATCATACTAAATGGAGTGTCACAGATTTACATACAGAATAATACGAATTGCCCTGACACCAAATTGGAATCTCAGAAGCCTTTGTTTTTGTTTATTCTATCCATATCAAGCAGAGGTATCTGGTTTAAGTCAGAAGTCTTCAGAAGTTTTATTAGTGTGATATACTGTAGAAAGATAAGATGTTTGTAAACATGCAGTATATCTATCATAATCATGTGATTACAGTACATGACATCAATTGCCTGATGTATTTTGTGTTTAGTAATAAAACCCACGTCTCTAAATATAACAAATATGGATTCAGTTTACAGAGAGGAATGTAGAAAACTCCAGGCGGTCACAAAGTGTTGTTACGCCAACGCATTTAAACAGGTAGTTATTTATTATGATGGATTCCAGGGTTTCAGCGCTCACCAGGCCCTCACCTGCTCTGCTGTCTGGAGTAGCAGCGAGCCTCAGACCAGACTGGCTAACCTCAATACGTCTCTGGGACAGACGCAAAGGAAAGAATGGTCACACTGCTGACGACAGCTTGGTTTTGTGTATGTCGAGGGAGAGGGGGCAGGGAGGGCATGAGTGGGGGAAAAAGAGCTGAGTTAGTAAGAAAAGATCAATGTGCCTATGCTTGGGCTGGGCATGGTGGTCAGCCAACCCTCCTCCTCAGAACCACAAAAAGCCTCATACCAAAGAGGCGGCTGCCAAAGCCACAACTCTTATAGGGGAAACCTTGACCATGTGAGACGCAGCTCAACCCAAACATCCACAGCGACACCAATGAGCCATCAAAACACAGCATACCTTCCCTGCTATACTGCGACTTTCCCAGCCTCAGGACACACATCTTAATGTAGCTCAGTTTGTAGAGCATGGTGGTTCAATCCCCACTGTGGACCAGTCTGAAAAAAGTATTAGAATGGGTTTACTCACTAAGTTGCTCTAGATAAGAGGTTCTGCTAAATGATGGAAATGTAACATTAAATGTAATCTTGTTGCCTAACTTACATTCTGAGAAATCCCCTAAACTGCATTATGACACAGTGATCAATCCTTTACTTGTCACTCACCCACTTAACTCAGTCACTGTGGAACCACATAGAAATCCCCTGATGGGAAAGCCATGTCTATAGGGAGAACTTTTCTGTACATTCAGTGGCATGCTGTATTCTCTGAAGGAGATCCCACTTATCTCCGGTAGAACTCTTGTTTCTCTGGACAGGAGTTCTTTCTAGTCTAGTTGGTTGTAGACAGGACCTCTCTCTCTGGTCTAGCTGATCACCATTGTGACTCGTGTCCAGGGTATCCAACGTCTCATTCCTGCCCAGAGAATAGCATGAAAGCGTACAGTATTTTTATAACCCAGTGATCACTGACTAACCTAATTACACACTAATCAATCAAGCGTGTTGAATCTGTGCCAGGCCCGGATGTGGCCTCGCTCCCTCTGCTCCCTCTGCTCCCTCTATCCCAGTGCATCTGTTCAAGGGCTCTACCATTGCCCACTTGTTTAAAATTCACACGCCGCACGCTTCTTTTTATACTGGCTTGTTGATTCCCACCCCGGGGTCACCTTCCAGAGAATGGACTGAGCCGCAACCTCTTGGCCTGTAGCAGTGCAGGCCCTGGCTTGATGATTGGTGGAGAGTTGAGTAGGCAGAAGGTAGAAAAGGGTTTTGGTCAGCTATCTCATGACCTGGCTGCCTGAGAGGAACAATGAAGGATGACCTGAATACTACAGTGTAACAAGAATGTTTCAGCGCATGTGAATACTCTGTACAGGAAGAGGTACGTATGGACAGTATTAGTGTAATATACTGCTGGTAGGTGTCTAGACTGTTATTTTATGCATTATAGTTAGTAATAAAAAAAAGATAGCATGCATTGGCTATAGTTAGGAGGAATACATTCACAAATCCAAAAAGGTTTTAGTTCAGTCATTGTTCCTGAACTACAAAGCCAAAGGGCTCTCCTCCAAGGTGCCCTCTGTGTTACAATATTGATATGTTTATTTCCTGTAAACCAGTTTGTCATCACTCCACAAGGTGATTCATGGGAAGGGGGGGTGGTGTGTGGGGGCAGAGAGACAAGGCAGTAAATATATGGCATCAGTAATTTACGGTTAGTGTACGATCCTTGAGAAATATTTCAATTCAGCCCGATGGTACTCATAAAGAAAGACAGACAGGCCTACAGAGGAGAGAAGAAGCATCTCTCCCTCCCTGTTCTCTGAATCAGTCACACCCATTGATCTTTGCTGCACTCTACACATCTACATGGTGTCTTTCTCTTTCACACGTAAGAAAATGAGAAAGAAAACTTATTTTATTATGTAGCTCTTTTATTCCCTCTTTCTTTCTGTCTTTCAACTAAACGTCAGCCACTCTCTCATGACATTTCTGTAATTAAAGCCAAATGGCATCCCTCGATAGGCTTCCAGCTGCATACGTTTAATTCCATACAATCAAAGTGTCCTGGTTAACTACTCGCTGTCACGGCTACCAAAGCTATTTGTCACAACAGAGACAAAAGGAACATTTATGAGCAATAAAGAATATCACTTAAACAGTTTTACCTCGTTAAGACTTCTTCAAAGAGAAAACAAAATAAAACATATACCATTTCACAAACAATGGTAATTGTAAAGACTATTTTCAGAAACCAACGTTTGCAGTGTAGACTTCAATGTGTTCTGTGTTAAAGTCAAAGGCAGTCCTATTGGGAACCGCATAGAAATAAACCAGGGTCAACTTCATACACATTAAAGCTTAACATTTCTGAGGTTGACACTTGTGGAGAAAATACAACCACGGTGACCTGATACGTGGCACCTGATACGTGACACCTGATACGTGGCACCTGATACGTGGCACCTGATGTGGCACCTGATGTGGCACCTGATACGTGGTACCTGATACGTGGCACCTGATATGTGGTACCTGATACGTGACACCTGATATGTGGTACCTGATATGTGACACCTGATACGTGGCACCTGATACGTGGTACCTGATACGTGGCACCTGATACGTGGCACCTGATACGTGGCACCTGATACGTGGCACCTGATACGTAGCACCTGATACGTGGCACCTGATACGTAGCACCTGATACGTGGCACCTGATACGTGGCACCTGATACGTGGCACCTGATACGTGGCACCAGATACGTGGTACCTGAAACGTGGCACCTGATACGTGGCACCTGATACGTGGCACCTGATATGTGGTACCTGATGTGGCACCTGATATGTGGTACTTGATGTGGCACCTGATACGTGGCACCTGATACGTGGCACCTGATACGTGGTACCTGATACGTGGCACCTGATACTTGGCACCTGATACGTGGTACCTGATACGTGGCACCTGATACGTGGCACCTGATACGTGGTACCTGATACGTGGTACCTGATGTGGCACCTGATATGTGGCACCTGATATGTGGTACCTGATACGTGGCACCTGATACTTGGCACCTGATACGTGGTACCTGATACGTGGCACCTGATACGTGGCACCTGATACGTGGTACCTGATACGTGGCACCTGATACGTGGCACCTGATACTTGGCACCTGATACGTGGTACCTGATACGTGGCACCTGCTACTATACTTGGCACCTGATACGTGGCACCTGATACGGGGCACCTGATACTTGGCACCTGATACGTGGTACCTGATACGTGGCACCTGATACGTGGTACCTGATACGTGGCACCTGATACGTGGCACCTGATACGTGGCACCTGATACGTGGCACCTGATACGTGGCACCTGATGTGGCACCTGATACGTGGTACCTGATACGTGGCACCTGATACGTGGCACCTGATACGTGGCACCTGATACGTGGCACCTGATGTGGTACCTGATGTGGAACCTGATACGTGGTACCTGATGTGGTACCTGATGTGGCACCTGATACGTGGCACCTGATACGTGGCGCCTGATACATGGTGCCTGATACGTGGTACCTGATGTGGCATCTGATACGTGGCACCTGATACGTGGCACCTGATACGTGGCACCTGATACGTGGCACCTGATACGTGGCACCTGATACATGGTACCTGATACGTGGTACCTGATACGTGGGACCTGATACGTGGCACGTGATACGTGGCACCTGATACGTGGTACCTGATGTGGCACCTGATGTGGCACCTGATACGTGGCACCTGATACGTGGTACCTGATACGTGGTACTTGATACGTGGGACCTGATACGTGGCACCTGATACGTGGTACCTGATACGTGGCACCTGATGTGGCACCTGACCTCGTGGTACCTGATCGTGGCACCTGATACGTGGCACCTGATACGTGGCACCTGATACGTGGCACCTGATACGTGGCACCTGATGTGGTACCTGATGTGGAACCTGATACGTGGTACCTGATACGTGGTACCTGATGTGGCACCTGATACGTGGTACCTGATACGTGGCACCTGATACGTGGCACCTGATACGTGGCACCTGATACGTGGCACCTGATACGTGGCACCTGATACGTGGCACCTGATACGTGGCACCTGATGTGGTACCTGATGTGGAACCTGATACGTGGTACCTGATGTGGTACCTGATGTGGCACCTGATACGTGGCACCTGATGTGGTACCTGATGTGGAACCTGATACGTGGTACCTGATGTGGTACCTGATGTGGCACCTGATACGTGGCACCTGATGTGGTACCTGATGTGGAACCTGATACGTGGTACCTGATGTGGTACCTGATGTGGCACCTGATACGTGGCACCTGATACGTGGCACCTGATACATGGTACCTGATACGTGGTACCTGATACGTGGGACCTGATACGTGGCACCTGATACGTGGCACCTGATACGTGGTACCTGATGTGGCACCTGATGTGGCACCTGATACGTGGTACCTGATACGTGGCACCTGATACGTGGCACCTGATACGTGGCACCTGATACGTGGCACCTGATACGTGGTACCTGATGTGGCACCTGATACGTGACACCTGATATGTGGCACCTGATACATGGCACCTGATACGTGGTACCTGATACGTGGTACCTGATGTGGCACCTGATATGTGGCCCCTGATATGTGGTACCTGATACGTGGCACCTGATACGTGGCACCTGATACGTGGCACCTGATACGTGGCACCTGATACGTGGTACCTGATACGTGGCACCTGATATGTGGTACCTGATACGTGGCACCTGATACGTGGCACCTGATACGTGGCACCTGATACATGGCACCTGATACGTGGCACCTGATACATAGCACCTGATACGTGGCACCTGATACATGGCACCTGATACGTGGTGCCTGATGTGGCACCTGATGTGGCACCTGATACGTGGTACCTGATGTGGCACCTGATACGTGACACCTGATATGTGGCACCTGATACATGGCACCTGATACGTGGTACCTGATACGTGGTACCTGATGTGGCACCTGATATGTGGCCCCTGATATGTGGCACCTGATACGTGGCACCTGATACGTGGCACCTGATACGTGGCACTTGATACGTGGTACCTGATACGTGGCACCTGATATGTGGTACCTGATACGTGGCACCTGATACGTGGCACCTGATACGTGGCACATGATACATGGCACCTGATACGTGGCACCTGATACATGGCACCTGATACGTGGTGCCTGATGTGGCACCTGATGTGGCACCTGATACGTGGTACCTGATACATGGCACCTGATACGTGGCACCTGATACGTGGTACCTGATACGTGGTACCTGATACGTGGCACCTGATATGTGGCACCTCTGTGTCTGATACGTGGCACCTGATGTGGCACCTGATACGTGGTACCTGATACGTGGCACCTGATACGTGGCACCTGATACGTGGCACCTGATGTGGTACCTGATGTGGCACCTGATACGTGGTACCTGATGTGGTACCTGATGTGGCACCTGATACGTGGCACCTGATACGTGGCACCTGATACACGGTACCTGATACGTGGTACCTGATGTAGCACCTGATACGTGGCACCTGATACGTGGCACCTGATACGTGGCACCTGATACGTGGCACCTGATACGTGGCACCTGATACATGGTACCTGATACGTGGTACCTGATACGTGGGACCTGATACGTGGCACGTGATACGTGGCACCTGATACGTGGTACCTGATGTGGCACCTGATGTGGCACCTGATACGTGGCACCTGATACGTGGTACCTGATACGTGGTACTTGATACGTGGGACCTGATACGTGGCACCTGATACGTGGTACCTGATACGTGGCACCTGATGTGGCACCTGATACGTGGTACCTGATACGTGGCACCTGATACGTGGCACCTGATACGTGGCACCTGATACGTGGCACCTGATACGTGGCACCTGATGTGGTACCTGATGTGGAACCTGATACGTGGTACCTGATACGTGGTACCTGATGTGGCACCTGATACGTGGTACCTGATACGTGGCACCTGATACGTGGCACCTGATACGTGGCACCTGATACGTGGCACCTGATACGTGGCACCTGATACGTGGCACCTGATGTGGTACCTGATGTGGAACCTGATACGTGGTACCTGATGTGGTACCTGATGTGGCACCTGATACGTGGCACCTGATGTGGTACCTGATGTGGAACCTGATACGTGGTACCTGATGTGGTACCTGATGTGGCACCTGATACGTGGCACCTGATGTGGTACCTGATGTGGAACCTGATACGTGGTACCTGATGTGGTACCTGATGTGGCACCTGATACGTGGCACCTGATACGTGGCACCTGATACATGGTACCTGATACGTGGTACCTGATACGTGGGACCTGATACGTGGCACCTGATACGTGGCACCTGATACGTGGTACCTGATGTGGCACCTGATGTGGCACCTGATACGTGGTACCTGATACGTGGCACCTGATACGTGGCACCTGATACGTGGCACCTGATACGTGGCACCTGATACGTGGTACCTGATGTGGCACCTGATACGTGACACCTGATATGTGGCACCTGATACATGGCACCTGATACGTGGTACCTGATACGTGGTACCTGATGTGGCACCTGATATGTGGCCCCTGATATGTGGTAGCTGATACGTGGCACCTGATACGTGGCACCTGATACGTGGCACCTGATACGTGGCACCTGATACGTGGTACCTGATACGTGGCACCTGATATGTGGTACCTGATACGTGGCACCTGATACGTGGCACCTGATACGTGGCACCTGATACATGGCACCTGATACGTGGCACCTGATACATAGCACCTGATACGTGGCACCTGATACATGGCACCTGATACGTGGTGCCTGATGTGGCACCTGATGTGGCACCTGATACGTGGTACCTGATGTGGCACCTGATACGTGACACCTGATATGTGACACCTGATACATGGCACCTGATACGTGGTACCTGATACGTGGTACCTGATGTGGCACCTGATATGTGGCCCCTGATATGTGGCACCTGATACGTGGCACCTGATACGTGGCACCTGATACGTGGCACTTGATACGTGGTACCTGATACGTGGCACCTGATATGTGGTACCTGATACGTGGCACCTGATACGTGGCACCTGATACGTGGCACATGATACATGGCACCTGATACGTGGCACCTGATACATGGCACCTGATACGTGGTGCCTGATGTGGCACCTGATGTGGCACCTGATACGTGGTACCTGATACATGGCACCTGATACGTGGCACCTGATACGTGGTACCTGATACGTGGTACCTGATACGTGGCACCTGATACGTGGTACCTGATACGTGGCACCTGATACGTGGCACCTGATATGTGGCACCTCTGTGTCTGATACGTGGCACCTGATGTGGCACCTGATACGTGGTACCTGATACGTGGCACCTGATACGTGGCACCTGATACGTGGCACCTGATGTGGTACCTGATGTGGCACCTGATACGTGGTACCTGATGTGGTACCTGATGTGGCACCTGATACGTGGCACCTGATACGTGGCACCTGATACATGGTACCTGATACGTGGTACCTGATGTAGCACCTGATACGTGGCACCTGATACGTGGCACCTGATACGTGGCACCTGATACGTGGCACCTGATACGTGGCACCTGATACATGGTACCTGATACGTGGTACCTGATACGTGGCACCTGATACATGGCACCTGATACGTGGCACCTGATACGTGATACCTGATGTGGCACCTGATATGGCACCTGATACGTGGTACCTGATACGTGGCACCTGATACGTGGCACCTGATACGTGGCACCTGATACGTGGCACCTGATACGTGGCACCTGATACATGGTACCTGATACGTGGTACCTGATACGTGGCACCTGATACGTGGCACCTGATACGTGGCACCTGATACGTGGTACCTGATGTGGCACCTGATACGTGGCACCTGATACGTGGTACCTGATACGTGGCACCTGATACGTGGCACCTGATACGTGGCACCTGATACGTGGCACCTGATACGTGGTACCTGATGTGGCACCTGATACGTGGCACCTGATACGTGGCACCTGATACATGGCACCTGATACGTGGTACCTGATGTGGCACCTGATACGTGGCACCTGATACGTGGTACCTGATACGTGGCACCTGATACGTGGTACCTGATGTGGCACCTGATGTGGCACCTGATACGTGGTACCTGATACGTGGCACCTGATACGTGGCACCTGATACGTGGTAACTGATACGTGGCACCTGATACGTGGCACCTGATACGTGGCACCTGATACGTGGCACCTGATACGTGGTACCTGATACGTGGCACCTGATACGTGGCACCTGATACATGGCACCTGATACGTGGCACCTGATACGTGGTACCTGATACGTGGCATCTGATACGTGGTACCTGATACGTGGCACCTGATACATGACACCTGATACGTGGTACCTGATGTGGCACCTGACGTGACACCTGATACGTGGCACCTGATACGTGGTACCTGATACGTGGCACCTGATACGTGGCACCTCTGTGTCACCTGATACGTGGTACCTGATACGTGGCACCTGATACTTGGCACCTCTGTGTCACCTGATACGTGGTACCTGATACGTGGCACCTGATACTTGGCACCTCTGTGTCACCTGATACGTGGTACCTGATACGTGGCACCTGATACGTGGCACCTCTGTGTCACCTGATACGTGGTACCTGATGTGGCACCTGATACGTGGCACCTGATACGTGGTACCTGATACGTGGCACCTGATACGTGGTACCTGATGTGGCACCTGATGTGGCACCTGATACGTGGTACCTGATACGTGGCACCTGATGTGGCACCTGATACGTGGTAACTGATACGTGGCACCTGATACGTGGCACCTGATACGTGGCACCTGATACGTGGCACCTGATACGTGGTACCTGATACGTGGTACCTGATACGTGGCACCTGATACTTGGCACCTCTGTGTCACCTGATACGTGGTACCTGATACGTGGCACCTGATACGTGGCACCTCTGTGTCACCTGATACGTGGCACCTGATACTTGGCACCTCTGTGTCACCTGATACGTGGTACCTGATACTTGGCACCTCTGTGTCATAGGTTCCTTCAGATGTATGTTTTCCCCAACACAAATCAAATCAAACGGTATTTGTCACATGTGCCAAACACAACATGTATAGACCTTGCCGTGAAACGTGACCTTTAGAAAGCATGGTGACTGTGGGATCCCATGAAGTCTCTACAACCATGAACGCAGCACAGGGATTTTTTGGACTCATTTCCCCTTATTTTGACTCAGTTACACACGTAGGCCAACACTGAGCCTAATTCACACACACACATGAACTCGTCCAGTGACCCTTTCGTGTTCTCATCAATTCTAGGCTTACCGGTTTTTCTTTCCATAGTGAAACATGTACCAACCACATCACGCCCTGTGATTGGGAATAGAGATGGCAGCTTCCTCGGCTCCCCTGGGAGATCTCACTGTAAATCCCACAAAGATGACTGTCCCTCAGTTAGTTTGGATGCTGCTGTCAGAGATAATGAGCTGTGTGTTTATTGTGGTGGTTGATGGTACAGACTGGCCCTACACTTCTTTTATAGCGTATCTAGGCATTGCCCGTGATGCTGAGTTGGGTTGGGTTCCATATCGTGCTGGGTTCTAGGGTTCCATGTCATGCTGGGTTCTAGGGCTCCTGTGCAGAATCTCAGACAAGAAGGAGAGGGAGGCATCTCTTTGCCTTATTGTTCATTTTTAATCTATCATTCCTCCTGGTCTTGGTCATATCAAGCACGCCAATGAACACAGAGAATACTGATCCACATCATAGAGAACACCCCCACCAATAAACAATCAAGAAATCTATCAAACATATTGGTTAAATCAGATGTGGTCAGAGAGAGAAAAGGCCTTCATAAAATGATGTTTCCCTGTAGATATTGTACCTCTTGTAGAACCATAAGGAAATGCTCTAACGTTGGATGCCCTCAGACTTTAGGACCTATGATGTAGAACTTGTACCTCTTGTAGAACCATAAGGAAATGCTCTAACGTTGGATGCCCTCAGACTTTAGGACCTATGATGTAGAACTTGTACCTCTTGTAGAACCATAAGGAAATGCTCTAACGTTGGATGCCCTCAGACTTTAGGACCTATGATGTAGAACTTGTACCTCTTGTAGAACCATAAGGAAATGCTCTAACGTTGGATGCCCTCAGACTTTAGGACCTATGATGTAGAACTTGTACCTCTTGTAGAACCATAAGGAAATGCTCTAACGTTGGATGCCCTCAGACTTTAGGACCTATGATGTAGAACTTGTACCTCTTGTAGAACCATAAGGAAATGCTCTAACGCTGGATGCCCTCAGACTTTAGGACCTATGATGTAGAACTTGTACCTCTTGTAGAACAATAAGGAAATGCTCTAACGTTGGATGCCCTCAGACTTTAGGACCTATGATGTAGAACTTGTACCTCTTGTAGAACCATAAGGAAATTCTCTAACGGTGGATGCCCTCAGACTTTAGGACCTATGATGTAGAACTTGTACCTCTTGTAGAACCATAAGGAAATGCTCTAACGTTGGATGCCCTCAGACTTTAGGACCTATGATGTAGAACTTGTACCTCTTGTAGAACCATAAGGAAATTCTCTAACGGTGGATGCCCTCAGACTTTAGGACCTATTATGTAGAACTTGTACCTCTTGTAGAACCATAAGGAAATGCTCTAACGTTGGGTGCCCTCAGACTTTAGGACCTATGATGTAGAACTTGTACCTCTTGTAGAACCATAAGGAAATGCTCTAACGTTGGGTGCCCTCAGACTTTAGGACCTATGATGTAGAACTTGTACCTCTTGTAGAACCATAAGGAAATGCTCTAACGTTGGATGCCCTCAGACTTTAGGACCTATGATGTAGAACTTGTACCTCTTGTAGAACCATAAGGAAATGCTCTAACGTTGGTGCCCTCAGACTTTAGGACCTATGATGTAGAACTTGTACCTCTTGTAGAACCATAAGGAAATGCTCTGTAGAACCACGGTGGATGCCCTCAGACTTTAGGACCTATGATGTAGAACTTGTACCTCTTGTAGAACCATAAGGAAATGCTCTAACGGTGGATGCCCTCAGACTTTAGGACCTATGATGTAGAACTTGTACCTCTTGTAGAACCATAAGGAAATGCTCTAACGTTGGATGCCCTCAGACTTTAGGACCTATGATGTAGAACTTGTACCTCTTGTAGAACCATAAGGAAATGCTCTAACGTTGGGTGCCCTCAGACTTTAGGACCTATGATGTAGAACTTGTACCTCTTGTAGAACCATAAGGAAATGCTCTAACGGTGGATGCCCTCAGACTTTAGGACCTATGATGTAGAACTTGCCCTACTAATGGAGTTGTTTATATCTTACAGTGTTCTTGCAATTAGATTTATTTTGGAAAAACATCCCGCGTCTTGAAAGTACGCCTTGGAGAACATATATCCACTATCAGATGTCAAAATATCACCTCGCCAGAGACTTTATAGAACAAAATCACGCTATTAATGAATTGTGTTGTGTCGGGATCTAAAAAGTTCATTCAACAGAGAGGAGGTGACTACAACAACAAATGACTCCAAAGATAAGCCATGTGGACATATAAATTAGATTCCATATCCCTGTTTAAACAAAGAATTAGATATCACCTCCTTCCTATAGGCCACATTTAGAATGTTATACAACAGCACTGTCAATATTAGAGTTAGCCACACATATAGAGTTAGCATATAGAGTTAGCCACACATATAGAGTTAGCATATAGAGTTAGCCACACATATAGAGTTAGCCACACATATAGAGTTAGCCACACATATAGAGTTAGCCACACATATAGAGTTAGCCACACATATAGAGTTAGCCACACATATAGAGTTAGCCACACATATAGAGTTAGCCACACATATAGAGTTAGCCACACATATAGAGTTAACATATAGAGTTAGCCACACATATAGAGTTAGCCACACATATAGAGTTAACATATAGAGTTAACATATAGAGTTAACATATAGAGTTAGCCACACATATAGAGTTAACATATAGAGTTAACATATAGAGTTAACATATAGAGTTAGCCACACATATAGAGTTAACATATAGAGTTAGCCACACATATAGAGTTAACATATAGAGTTAACATATAGAGTTAACATATAGAGTTAGCCACACATATAGAGTTAACATATAGAGTTAACATATAGAGTTAGCCACACATATAGAGTTAGCCACACATATAGAGTTAGCATATAGAGTTAGCCACACATATAGAGTTAGCCACACATATAGAGTTAGCATATAGAGTTAGCATATAGAGTTAGCCACACATATAGAGTTAGCATATAGAGTTAGCCACACATATAGAGTTAGCCACACATATAGAGTTAGCATATAGAGTTAGCCACACATATAGAGTTAGCCACACATATAGAGTTAGCCACACATATAGAGTTAGCCACACATATAGAGTTAGCCACACATATAGAGTTAGCCACACATATAGAGTTAGCCACACATATAGAGTTAGCCACACATATAGAGTTAGCCACACATATAGAGTTAGCCACACATATAGAGTTAGCCACACATATAGAGTTAGCCACACATATAGAGTTAGCCACACATATAGAGTTTAGCCACACATATAGAGTTAGCCACACATATAGAGTTAGCCACACATATAGAGTTAGCCACACATATAGAGTTAGCCACACATATAGAGTTAGCCACACATATAGAGTTAGCCACACATATAGAGTTAGCCACACATATAGAGTTAGCCACACATATAGAGTTAGCCACACATATAGAGTTAGCCACACATATAGAGTTAGCCACACATATAGAGTTAGCCACACATATAGAGTTAGCCACACATATAGAGTTAGCCACACATATAGAGTTAGCCACACATATAGAGTTAGCCACCACACATATAGAGTTAGCCACACATATAGAGTTAGCCACACATATAGAGTTAGCCACACATATAGAGTTAGCCACACATATAGAGTTAGCCACACATATAGAGAGTTAGCCACACATATAGAGTTAGCCACACATATAGAGTTAGCCACACATATAGAGTTAGCCACACATATAGAGTTAGTTAGCCACACATATAGAGTTAGCCACACATATAGAGTTAGCCACACATATAGAGTTAGCCACACATATAGAGTTAGCCACACATATAGAGTTAGCCACACATATAGAGTTAGCCACACATATAGAGTTAGCCACACATATAGAGTTAGCCACACATATAGAGTTAGCCACACATATAGAGTTAGCCACACATATAGAGTTAGCCACACATATAGAGTTAGCCACACATATAGAGTTAGCCACACATATAGAGTTAGCCACACATATAGAGTTTAGCCACACATATAGAGTTAGCCACACATATAGAGTTAGCCACACATATAGAGTTAGCCACACATATAGAGTTAGCCACACATATAGAGTTAGCCACACATATAGAGTTAGCCACACATATAGAGTTAGCCACACATATAGAGTTAGCCACACATATAGAGTTAGCCACACATATAGAGTTAGCCACACATATAGAGTTAGCCACACATCACACATATAGAGTTAGCCACACATATAGAGTTAGCCACACATATAGAGTTAGCCACACATATAGAGTTAGCCACACATATAGAGTTAGCCACACATATAGAGTTAGCCACACATATAGAGTTAGCCACACATATAGAGTTAGCCACACATATAGAGTTAGCCACACATATAGAGTTAGCCACACATATAGAGTTAGCCACACATATAGAGTTAGCCACACATATAGAGTTAACATATAGAGTTAGCCACACATATAGAGTTAGCCACACATATAGAGTTAGCCACACATATAGAGTTAGCCACACATATAGAGTTAGCCACACATATAGAGTTAACATATAGAGTTACACATATAGAGTTAGCCACACATATAGAGTTAGCCACACATATAGAGTTAACATATAGAGTTAGCCACACATATAGAGTTAGCCACACATATAGAGTTAGCCACACATATAGAGTTAGCCACACATATAGAGTTAGCCACACATATAGAGTTAGCCACACATATAGAGTTAGCCACACATATAGAGTTACCCACACATATAGAGTTAGCCACACATATAGAGTTAGCCACACATATATTTATGAACGATGATGTCCTTTGTTGTAAAGCTATCTCATGAAATTATATAATATTTCCAAGTAAGCGTACACTTAAGGTAATTGATTCATGAATGGTTCACTCCTGATACTCTCAATTGCCCTTCGTGCCCACTCCTATACCCTATAATTCAGTATTTCTTTGTGAGAGTGACTTGTATACAGGTAGACCAGAGAAGCCACATCCCTGAATGGTCAGATGAGTGACAACCCTGATAAGAAGCACCTGCTGCTCATCGGTTACTAACCTGTGTTTCCTACAAATGCTGTTTTGTATGAAAAATATTTGTACTATATCAGTTATCCTATTAGAGCGTCTGTGGCGAATCCACTGTGCTGTTTCATGGTTATGTCGCAGCAGTGTGTAGGAGGGAGATTCCAAGATGTGGGAAGTGTGCAGGAGGGCATGGGACAGAGAATTGAGTAGTTTCGGTGGGTAAAGTTGTGTGTGTCAACTGTAGGCGTGCACATGTTGCTGGGGATCGTAAGTGTCCTGTGAGAGAGAGGCAAGTTGAAGTGGGCAGAGTAGTACAGAAGGTGTCATATGCTGAGACAATGAAGAAAGTAGAGGAGGATGGGTCAAGGGTGAGGGATTCTGAGTGTAGTAGATCTGTGCCAGCACAGAGGGATAGGCCAATGAGTGATATATGCTTCAGTATGGTTGGCTTCTTAGCTATCATAGCAATAGCTACCTGAAAAAACAGGTAAAAATAGGCCTTATGGAACAGCGGGGACTGTGAAGAGACACACACAAAGGTACAAACACGCGCATATGCACACAAGCGCTAGCACACGCGCACAAGTTTTAGCCCACACACTCTAAACACACGTACATTGTAATACTGTTGTATGAGTGTTTTATACATTTTGTATTGTAGATATGTAGTGGTGTAACAATGTTGTATGATGTACCGTTTAATCGTTTGTTTTATATGTAATGTAAGTGCCTTAATGTGTTTGGACCCCAGGAAGAGTATGTTTAGCTAATGGGGGTCCCTAATAAACACAAATACAAATTGTACCGCAGAAATGGAATCACAGAAAATAGATGATGTGGTGGCAGTTGCAGAGAAGTACTTGGGGGTAGGAGATTTGACTTCAGAAGAGTTACAGTGTGTGTTGAGTGGCAGTGTCCCGTCCTCTCAGATTGTTGGCCTGGGTTAGGATGAGAGAGGGTTAAATAGTGGAATAAGGTGATAGGTTTTAATAATGAGTATCAAGTTAGTTGGTATGGTAATTAAAATATATGTATATTTTTATTTTATTAATATTTTATTTTTGCCGGTTCCCATTTCCCATTTTGTATCACAAAGTGTAATACTATAGTTCAGCTGGGGGTAGTGATTGCATGTTTAACTAGGAAAGTCAGATAAGAACACATTTTGATTTACAATGACGGCCTACCAGAAGTCAAAAGGCCTCCTGCGGTGACGGGGCTGGGATTAAAAATGTAAAATTAAATAAAAATTTAGGACAAAACACACATCACGACAAGAGAGACACCTCAACACTACATAAAGAGAGACCTAAAGACAACAACATAGCATGGCAGCAACACATGAAAACACAGCATGGTAGCAACACAACATGGCAGCAGCACAACATGGTAGCAGCACAAAACATGGTACAAACATGATTGGGCACAGACAACAGCACAAATGGCAAGAAGGTAGAGACAACAATACATCACGCGAAGCAGCAACAACCGTCAGTAAGAGGCTCCATAATTGAGTCTTTGACTGAAGACATGGAGATAAAACTGTCCAGTTTGAGTGTTGTTTTGCAGCTTGTTCCAGTCGCTAGCTGCAGCAAAAAGAGGAGGGATCCAGGGATGTGCCTGACAGAACGGGTGTTGTATGTGGAGGATGAGGGCTGCAGTAGGTATCTCAGATAGGGGGGAGTGAGGCCTAAGAGGGTTTTATAAATAAGCATCAACCAGTGGGTCTTTCGGCATATTGGATGGCAACCACTGAGAGGAAATATTTGCACCTACACACTGAAGAAGGCTGCACCTACACACTGAAGAAGGCTGCACCTACACACTGAAGAAGGCTGCACCAACACACTGAAGAAGGCTGCACCTACACACTGAAGAAGGCTGCACCTACACACTGAAGAAGGCTGCACCTACACACTGAAGAAGGCTCCTACACACTGAAGAAGGCTGCACCTACACACTGAAGGCTGCACCTACACACTGAAGGCTGCACCTACACACTGAAGGCTGCACCTACACACTGAAGAAGGCTACACCTACACACTGAAGAAGGCTTCACCTACACACTGAAGAAGGCTGCACCTACACACTGAAGAAGGCTGCACCTACACACTGAAGAAGGCTGCACCTACACACTGAAGAAGGCTGCACCTACACACTGAAGGCTGCACCTACACACTGAAGGCTGCACCACCTACACACACTGAAGGCTGCACCTACACACTGAAGGCTGCACCTACACACTGAAGAAGGCTGCACCTACACACTGAAGAAGGCTGCACCTACACACTGAAGGCTGCACCTACACACTGAAGACTGCACCTACACACTGAAGGCTGCACATACACACTGAAGGCTGCACCTACACACTGAAGGCTGCACCTACACACTGAAGAGGCTGCACCTACACACTGAAGGCTGCACCTACACACACTGCACCTACACACTGAAGGCTGCACCTACACACTGAAGGCTGCACCTACACACTGAAGGCTGCACCTACACACTGAAGAAGGCTGCACCTACACACACTGCACCTACACACTGAAGGCTGCACCTACACACTGAAGGCTGCACCTACACACTGAAGGCTGCACCTACACACTGAAGGCTGCACCTACACACTGAAGAAGGCTGCACCTACACACTGAAGAAGGCTGCACCTACACACTGAAGGCTGCACCTACACACTGAAGGCTGCACCTACACACTGAAGGCTACACACTGAAGGCTGCACCTACACACTGAAGAAGGCTGCACCTACACACTGAAGAAGGCTGCACTACACACAGGCTGCACCTACACACTGAAGGCTGCACCTACACACTGAAGAAGGCTGCACCTACACACTGAAGGCTGCACCTACACACTGAAGGCTGCACCTACACACTGAAGAAGGCTGCACCTACACACTGAAGGCTGCACCTACACACTGAAGGCTGCACCTACACACTGAAAGGCTGCACCTACACACTGAAGAAGGCTGCACCTACACACTGAAGGCTGCACCTACACACTGAAGGCTGCACCTACACACTGAAGGCTGCACCTACACACTGAAGGCTGCACCTACACACTGAAGGCTGCACCTACACACTGAAGGCTGCACCTACACACTGAAGAAGGCTGCACCTACACACTGAAGGCTGCACCTACACACTGAAGGCTGCACCTACACACTGAAGGCTGCACCTACACACTGAAGAAGGCTGCACCTACACACTGAAGAAGGCTGCACCTACACACTGAAGGCTGCACCTACACACTGAAGGCTGCACCTACACACTGAAGGCTGCACCTACACACTGAAGGCTGCACCTACACACTGAAGAAGGCTGCACCTACACACTGAAGAAGGCTGCACCTACACACTGAAGGCTGCACCTACACACTGAAGAAGGCTGCACCTACACACTGAAGGTTGCACCTACAAACTGAAGGCTGCACCTACACACTGAAGGCTGCACCTACACACTGAAGGCTGCACCTACACACTGAAGAAGGCTGCACCTACACACTGAAGAAGGCTGCACCTACACACTGAAGGCTGCACCTACACACTGAAGAAGGCTGCACCTACACACTGAAGAAGGCTGCACCTACACACTGAAGAAGGCTGCACCTACACACTGAAGGCTTCACCTACACACTGAAGAAGGCTGCACCTACACACTGAAGGCTGCACCTACACACTGAAGAAGGCTGCACCTACACACTGAAGGCTGCACCTACACACTGAAGACTGCACCTACACACTGAAGGCTGCACCTACACACTGAAGAAGGCTGCACCTACACACTGAAGGCTGCACCTACACACTGAAGGCTGCACCTACACACTGAAGAAGGCTGCACCTACACACTGAAGGCTGCACTTACACACTGAAGGCTGCACCTACACACTGAAGAAGGCTGGACCTACACACTGAAGAAGGCTGCACCTACACACTGAAGGCTGCACACTGAAGGCTGCACCTACACACTGAAGACTGCACCTACACACTGAAGGCTGCACCTACACACTGAAGAAGGCTGCACCTACACACTGAAGAAGGCTGCACCTACACACTGAAGGCTGCACCTACACACTGAAGAAGGCTGCACCTTCACACTGAAGGAGATAAATAATTTGCTGGGAAAAATTAACCCATTTGAAACATTCTTCCGTTCTTTATGTTGGCCTTTTAACTGTTGAAATTAGGCTATTTTTATGTTTTGTGGGATTCTTTCCACCAGTTAGTCAGGACATGGGATGGTTGTGGGGGCGTTGGATGTAGGAGGGGAATTCTCTCCCTGTCTGACGCCAGCACAGCCCCGTATCCCGGAGGCGGGTGGCCAAAACACTTCAGCTTGGATTTAGCACCATCGTTAAACTATTGTGAAGTAATTATGAGGCACTAACTGAAGAGTGGGGTCACCATGTAGCCAGTGGAGAAAAAAGTCACTCCACATGAAGGTGTGTCATGACTACAGGGCTGAGTGACAGGTCTCCAAGCGGACCTCACACACACACACATGCAATGGAAGTAATGGTCTGCAAGAGGACTACACACATTCACACACTCTCTCTCTCTCTCTCTCTCTCTCTCTCTCCACCCCTTTCTCTCCTTCCTCTCCCTATCTCTCCTTCATATCCCTTTCTCTCCATCCTCTCCCTATCTCTCCATCCTCTCCCTTTCTCTCCTTCCTCTCCCTATCTCTCCATCCTCTCCCTTTCTCTCCTTCCTCTCCCTAACTCTCCTTCCCCTCCCTTTCTCTCCTTCCTCTCCCTATCTCTCCATCCTCTCCCTTTCTCTCCTTCCTCTCCCTATTTCTCCTTCCCCTCCATTTCTCTCCTTCCTCTCCCTTTCTCTCCTTCCTCTCCCTTTCTCTCCTTCCTCTCCCTCCACCCTCTCCCTTTCTCTCCTTCCTCTCCCTATCTCTCCTTCCTCTCCCTTTGTCTCCTTCCTCTCCCTATCTCTCCATTCTCTCCCGTTCTCTCCTTCCTCTCCCTATCTCTCCTTCCCCTCCCTTTCTCTCCTTCCTCTCCCTTTCTCTCCTTCCTCTCCCTAGCTCTCCCTATCTCTCCATCCTCTCCCTTTCTCTCCTTCCTCTCCCTTTCTCTCCTTCCTCTCCCTAGCTCTCCCTATCTCTCCTTCCTCTCCCTATCTCTCCTTCCTCTCCATATCTCTCCCTATCTCTCCTTGCTCTCCCTATCTCTCCCTATCTCTCCTTCCTCTCCCTATCTCTCCCTATCTCTCCTTCCTCTCCCCATCTCTCCTTCCCCTCCCTTTCTCTCCTTCCTCTCCCTTTCTCTCCTTCCTCTCCCTAGCTCTCCCTATCTCTCCATCCTCTCCCTTTCTCTCCTTCCTCTCCATTTCTCTCCTTCCTCTCCCTATCTCTCCCTCTCTCCTTGCTCTCCCTATCTCTCCTTCCTCTCCCTATCTCTCCCTATCTCTCCTTGCTCTCCCTATCTCTAAGCAGCACCAAGCATCTACCCCATCACTTCCTCTGCATCTCTGAAGCATGATGATTTAGTTTCACATTGTGTGCTCTGGATTCATCCTTCACTTTGACTGAGGCTGTTATTATGCACATCCATCCATTGTTGTCCAAACAGGCAAATCAATGTTTTCACCCTCCTTTGTGTCAACCATTAGATCACTCTTATGAGATGACTCAATGTTGATATTGTTGTTATGGTTGTTGATTGGATATAATTAGGGCATAATATTCACCTATTTCCTATAGATATAAAAAATATTCCTTGATTTGATTTCAACATTTTGATTTCAGGTGCAAATGACTTGGACGTAAAACTTCAAGACAGAACAACCTCAGCCCACCTAGCGGTCCATGAGGTAAGAGGGACCCCTTAACTTTAAAACATCGTAGTCCCTTAACATCAGCCCACCTAGCGGTCCATGAGGTAAGAGGGACCCCTTAACTTTAAAACATCGTAGTCCCTCAACCTCAGCCCACCTAGCGGTCCATGAGGTAAGAGGGACCCCTTAACTTTAAAACATTGTAGTCCCTTAACATCAGCCCACCTAGCGGTCCATGAGGTAAGAGGGACCCCTTAACTTTAAAACATCGTAGTCCCTTAACATCAGCCCACCTAGCGGTCCATGAGGTAAGAGGGACCCCTTAACTTTAAAACATCGTAGTCCCTCAACCTCAGCCCACCTAGCGGTCCATGAGGTAAGAGGGACCCCTTAACTTTAAAACATCGTAGTCCCTCAACCTCAGCCCACCTAGCGGTCCATGAGGTAAGAGGGACCCCTTAACTTTAAAACATCGTAGTCCCTCAACCTCAGCCTTCCCTCTTACCTGATCTCCTTTCACATCCTTGGTGTCAGAGACATGGAGATATGACTTTTACTTCATCACTTAGAAATGTCTCCTTTCCCCATTTATTTCTCTTTATTTAACAAGGCAAGTCAGTTAAGAACATTTTCTTATTTTCAATGCCAGCTTAGGAACAGTGGGTTAACTGTCTTGTTCAGTGGCAGAACGACAGATATTTTATATTTTTTAATATATATATATTTTTTACCTTGTCAGCTCGGGGATTCAATCTTGCAACCTTTCGGTTACGACTCCAGCACTCTAACCACTAGACTACCTGCCGCCCCCTAAAGTGACCAGCTCTGCCATGGTCCTGTGGAGTTAGTCAGGTCCAGGTCCAGACTATCAGACAGATGTGTTTAATTTGGCTTTATCTGCTGACATATCCTGTCTGTGTTGCACGCGAGGACAGCATTGCACTCCCACTGGCACCGAGTTAGGGCAGAGCTAGAGTCACTGACTGAAACTTGAACCCCCCTCCCCTCCCCTCTCTTCTCTTCTCCTCTCTTCTCCTCTCTTCTCTTCTCTTCTCTTCTCTTCTCTTCTCTTCTCTTCTCTTCTCTCTCTTCTCTTCTCTTCTCTTCTCCTCTCTCTCTTCTCTTCTCCTCTCTTCTCTTCTCTTCTCTTCTCCTCTCTTCTCTTCTCTTCTCTTCTCTTCTCTTCTCCTCTCCTCTCTTCTCTTCTCTTCTCTTCTCTTCTCTTCTCCTCTCTTCTCTTCTCTTCTCCTCTCTTCTCTTCTCCTCTCTTCTCTTCTCTTCTCTTCTCCTCTCTTCTCTTCTCTTCTCTTCTCTTCTCCTCTCTTCTCTTCTCCTCTCTTCTCTTCTCTTCTCCTCTCTTCTCTTCTCTTCTCTCCTCTCCTCTCCTCTCCTCTCCTCTCCTCTCCTCTCCTCTCCTCTCCTCTCCTCTCCTCTCCTCTCCTCTCCTCTCCTCTCCTCACACCACAGCCAAATTGTATTATTTAACTTTTCTCCTACTCAACTTTTTTTATTATTTTATTTTTTACCTCTAACCACACTCCAAAGGGTTACTTTTTAAAGCTTTCTCAAAATGGCATGTTTTGAGTTCCACAAAACAAAAGCAAAAAGGAAAAACAAGGGAGATGTCACTGTAAATCTTTCATAGGAAATTGACCGTCGTCACGGATATTCTAATTGGTACAGTACTGTAGCCTTATGGGAAACAGCAGTCAATACAGTGGTTGAACTCCTCCAGAGAGAGAGAGAGAGAGAGAGAGGGCTGTGTATGACTCCAGTCCACATCAGTCATTGTTTGGTTGTTTCACATCTTTCTATCCCCATATATTCTTCATAAACCCTGAATGACCCTCCCCTCCTCCCCTTTCTATTCTTCCTCAAAAAGGTAGAGGGCTGAAAGGGGAAATGGGTTGCCGTGAAAGGGGGCACCTCGTGATGTTGTTATGATGGGGTTGTCCCAGTGGTCTCTAATGGTTAAACTGGGCAGTGACCCACCACACACACACATACACACACACACTGTTCCTAGGCCGTCATTGTAAATAGAATTTGTTCTTAACTGACTTGCCTAGTTAAATAAAGGTTAAACAAACAAAAAAATGTAACACACACACACCTTTCTTGCTGGTCATTAATGAATATGGCTCTAATTGAATTCATTGAAGACAAACGAGTGTTAATTGGGAAGATAATAATGACCACAGCTAACAAAAGAGAGTCCTCTGGCTGCAGGCCTGTTCCTCCCAGCAGGAGGTGGTCTGTGGAGGGCAGAGGGGGGACAGAGTGGGTGGTGGGGGACGCTACCTTCTTTTGTGCTCCTTTTCTTTGGAAGGAAGCAATAAAGTAATAAAAGGCTTGGCAGTTGAGTCTTCCTGCTCTGCACTGGCTCCCCCTGCACTGCATAGTGAAACACAGGACCCAGTGACAAATTCATAACCACTAACGAGAGCTAGGCCTGTGTGTGTGTGTGTGTGTGTGTGTGTGTGTGTGTGTGTGTGTGTGTGTGTGTGTGTGTGTGTGTGTGTGTGTGTGTGTGTGTGTGTGTGTGTGTGTGTGTGTGTGTGTGTGTGTGTGTGTGTGTGTGTGTGTGTGAGTGAGTGAGAGTGAGTGAGAGAGTGAGAGAGAGAGAGAGAGAGAGAGAGAGTGTGTGTGGATATATCCCTTAATTTTGTGACTGAAAGCCATTTCTCTGTGGTAGGACAGAGCAGGCAACGCAGTCAGATGAACTGTCTGACGGTGGCCAGCAGCGTTCATCTGAAATTCTCTCTCATACACTTGTATATATTTGTTTAGATTTTTTTTGTCAGAAATATTGCGAAATTGCATTTTGAGTTATTTCATGAGTTAATATAAAGAAATAAAATATTCACCAGAAACCCACCCATTATTGTGGAAGTCATAAATGCACACAGGAATGACCCTGAAAAGTGGTCTTTAATATGGAAGAGGATTGAAAGACCCTAGGCTTTTACAATGCACTATGGTTATTTCTGTCAATACCATTATTGAAATCATATTCTCTCTATGCTGTGATATATATGCTGTAAATATTTTAAGAAGTTGTAAAGGCACATTTGTTTACACTCGTTTGGTTTCCCCACAAAGTTCATTTCGCCTTCATAAATTGTAAATGATTGATGTTTTAATATGGCTTCACCATAGCTTTTGAGGATACTTCAAAACCCTCAGTCTCAGAAAACAGACACTACTGCAGGTAGCTAATATTCTTTATTTATTGTTTCCTCTATTAGTTCTGCTGTAATCTCTCCTTTCCACTCCGGCCCATATTCCAATGAGACCTTTGGCCTTAGGGGCCTGTTTAAGTTGAGGAGTAGAGGAAGAGGAGGGTGGTGGGCTGTGATAACAGGACCCACATGTATCGGCATAGTCTCTCACTCCACTACGCTGGCCAATAGAGACTGAGCAGGCCAGAGGTCATAGGTCAGGGCATCACATTAGTTAGGCATAATTTGGTGGTTTTGACTGATGCCAGGGTTGGGGTACTGGATAGAGCATTGGACTCTGCTGGACCTATGGGCTAAGATCTGAGTGATGGTTACAGTAATGCACATACCCCTGTTATGATGATGATCCCCATTATTCTGTGATGCTGTTGATACAACACATTACTTTGAACCTGAAGGTGATGGTTGAGTGTAGAGAGCACTAGAACCTGGGACCTGTGTATTGGGATGGTCTCCCGAGGTCTGTATTCTCTAAGTAACATACAGTAGAAAGATGTTATGCTATTTTTCCCGACCCTCTTATAGACACGACACGGCAGCACTCTATCACCCCCACTGTGACCCTGGATCGTGGACAGGAGTTCAGAGATATGTGCAGCCTCCCCATCAACCTAAGAATCTCTCCCATCGCCCCCGCCTCTCCCCTCCCTCTCAACTCCTGCGCTGGCATCTGTCTTCTGTCCATATATCAGAGGTGAGTGTTGGCCGTAAAGGGGATTACTGCGAGGGGAGTATGTGCATCCATTTCCACCATTAAACAGGATTCAGGTGCTGCTGCCTCTCCTGCTCTCTACAGGCAACCTATGAGTAATGGATATCCTCTCTCTCTCTCTCTCTCTCATCTGCACATACGCAAAGAAGGAAATATACTGTATGCACTTTCTTTTAGTTAACTGCAGTCTGGGGGTGCTCAGGACACTTTTACTCAGGGGGAGGATTGTTGGACCATGACCCACCAAGAGATGGATAATTCAGCCTAAACTCTACTCTCCAATACCCCCCTGTCCTTTTCTACTGAACCATCCCTGTCCTTTTCTACTGAACCCCCCTGTCCTTTTCTACTGAACATCCTGTCCTTTTCTACTGAACCATCCCTGTCCTTTTCTACTGAACCATCCCTGTCCTTTTCTACTGAACCATCCCTGTCCTTTTCTACTGAACCATACCTGTCCTTTTCTACTGAACCATCCCTGTCCTTTTCTACTGAACCATCCCTGTCCTTTTCTACTGAACCATCCCTGTCCTTTTCTACTGAACCATCCCTGTCCCTTTCTACTGAACCACCCCTGTCCTTTTCTACTGAACCATCCCTGTCCTTTTCTACTAAACCCCCTGTCCTTTTCTACTGAACCATCCCTGTCCTTTTCTACTGAACCATCCCTGTCCTTTTCTACTGAACCCCCCTGTCCTTTTCTACTGAACCCCCCTGTCCTTTTCTACTGAACCCCCCTGTCCTTTTCTACTGAACCATCCCTAATCCTTTTCTACTGAACCATCCCTGTCCTTTTCTACTGAACCATCCCTGTCCTTTTCTACTGAAACCCCTGTCCTTTTCTACTGAACCCCCTGTCATTTTCTACTGAACCCCCTGTCCTTTTCTACTGAACCATCCCTAATCATTTTCTACTGAACCCCCTGTCCTTTTCTACTGAACCCCTGTCCTTTTCTACTGAACCATCCCTGTACTTTTCTATTGAACCATCCCTGACCTTTTCTACTGAACCATCCCAGTCCTTTTCTACTGAACCATCCCTGTCCTTTTCTACTGAACCATCCCTAATCCTTTTCTACTGAAGCCCCCTGTCCTTTTCTACTGAACCATCACTGTCCTTTTCTACTGAACCATCCCTGTCCTTTTCTACTGAACCCCCCTGTCCTTTTCTACTGAACCCCCTGTCCTTTTCTACTGAACCATCCCTGTCCTTTTCTACTGAACCCCCCTGTCCTTTTCTACTGAACCATCCCTAATCCTTTTCTACTGAACCATCCCTGTCCTTTTCTACTGAAACCCCCTGTTCTTTTCTACTGCACCCCCCTGTCATTTTCTACTGAACCCCCCTGTCCTTTTCTACTGAACCATCCCTAATCCTTTTCTACTGAACCCCCTGTCCTTTTCTACTGAACCCCCTGTCCTTTTCTACTGAACCATCCCTGTCCTTTTCTACTGAACCATCCCTGTCCTTTTCTACTGAACCATCCCTGTCCTTTTCTACTGAACCATCCCTGTCCTCTTCTACTGAACCATCCCTGTCCTTTCTACTGAACCACCGCTGTCCTTTTCTACTGAACCATCCCTGTCCTTTTCTAGTGAACCATCCCTGTCCTTTTCTACTGAACCCCCTGTCATTTTCTACTGAACCCCCTGTCCTTTTCTACTGAACCATCCCTAATCCTTTTCTACTGAACCCCCTGTCCTTTTCTACTGAACCCCCTGTCCTTTTCTACTGAACCCCCTGTCCTTTTCTACTGAACCATCCCTGTCTTTTCTACTGAACCTTCCCTGTCCTTTTCTACTGAACCCCCTGTCCTTTTCTACTGAACCCCCTGTCCTTTTCTACTGAACCATTCCTGTCCTTTTCTACTGAACCCCCTGTCCTTTTCTACTGAACCATCCCTAATCCTTTTCTACTGAACCATCCCTGTCCTTTTCTACTGAACCATCCCTGTCCTTTTCTACTGAAAAACCCTGTCCTTTTCTACTGAACCCCCTGTCATTTTCTACTGAACCACCCTGTCCTTTTCTACTGAACCATCCCTAATCCTTTTCTACTGAACCCCCTGTCCTTTTCTACTGAACCCCCTGTCCTTTTCTACTGAACCCCCTGTCCTTTTCTACTGAATCCCCCTGTCATTTTCTACTGAACCATCCCTGTCCTTTTCTACTGAACCCCCTGTCCTTTTCTAGTGAACCCCCTGTCCTTTTCTACTGAACCCCCTGTCCTTTTCTACTGAACCATCCCTGTCCTTTTCTACTGAACCCCCCTGTCCTTTTTACTGAACCCCCTGTCCTTTTCTACTGAACCCCCTGTCCTTTTCTACTGAACCCCCTGTCCTTTTCTACTGAACCCCCTGTCCTTTTCTACTGAACCATCCCTGTCTTTTTCTACTGAACCTTCCCTGTCCTTTTCTACTGAACCCCCTGTCCTTTTCTACTGAACCCCCTGTCCTTTTCTACTGAACCCCCTGTCCTTTTCTACTGAACCATCCCTAATCCTTTTCTCCTGAACCATCCCTGTCCTTTTCTACTGAACCATCCCTGTCCTTTTCTACTGAAACCCCCTGTCCTTTTCTACTGAACCCCCTGTCATTTTCTACTGAACCCCCTTGTCCTTTTCTACTGAACCATCCCTAATCATTTTCTACTGAACCCCCCTGTCCTTTTCTACTGAACCCCCTGTCCTTTTCTACTGAACCATCCCTGTACTTTTCTACTGAACCATCCCTGACCTTTTCTACTGAACCATCCCAGTCCTTTTCTACTGAACCATCCCTGTCCTTTTCTACTGAACCATCCCTAATCCTTTTCTACTGAAGCCCCCTGTCCTTTTCTACTGAACCATCACTGTCCTTTTCTACTGAACCATCCCTGTCCTTTTCTACTGAACCCCCCTGTCCTTTTCTACTGAACCCCCTGTCCTTTTCTACTGAACCATCCCTGTCCTTTTCTACTGAACCCCCCTGTCCTTTTCTACTGAACCATCCCTAATCCTTTTCTACTGAACCATCCCTGTCCTTTTCTACTGAAACCCCCTGTTCTTTTCTACTGCACCCCCTGTCATTTTCTACTGAACCCCCTGTCCTTTTCTACTGAACCATCCCTAATCCTTTTCTACTGAACCCCCTGTCCTTTTCTACTGAACCCCCTGTCCTTTTCTACTGAACCCCCCTGTCCTTTTCTACTGAACCATCCCTGTCCTTTTCTACTGAACCATCCCTGTCCTTTTCTACTGAACCATCCCTGTCCTTTTCTACTGAACCATCCCTGTCCTTTTCTACTGAACCATCCCTGTCCCTTTCTACTGAACCACCCCTGTCCTTTTCTACTGAACCATCCCTGTCCTTTTCTAGTGAACCATCCCTGTCCTTTTCTACTAAACCCCCTGTCCTTTTCTACTGAACCATCCCTGTCCTTTTCTACTGAACCATCCCTGTCCTTTTCTACTGAACCCCCCTGTCCTTTTCTACTGAACCCCCCTGTCCTTTTCTACTGAACCCCCCTGTCCTTTTCTACTGAACCATCCCTAATCCTTTTCTACTGAACCATCCCTGTCCTTTTCTACTGAACCATCCCTGTCCTTTTCTACTGAAACCCCTGTCCTTTTCTACTGAACCCCCTGTCATTTTCTACTGAACCCCCTGTCCTTTTCTACTGAACCATCCCTAATCCTTTTCTACTGAACCCCCTGTCCTTTTCTACTGAACCCCCTGTCCTTTTCTACTGAACCCCCTGTCCTTTTCTACTGAACCATCCCTGTCTTTTCTACTGAACCTTCCCTGTCCTTTTCTACTGAACCCCCTGTCCTTTTCTACTGAACCCCCTGTCCTTTTCTACTGAACCATTCCTGTCCTTTTCTACTGAACCCCCTGTCCTTTTCTACTGAACCATCCCTAATCCTTTTCTACTGAACCATCCCTGTCCTTTTCTACTGAACCATCCCCTGTCCTTTTCTACTGAAAAACCCTGTCCTTTTCTACTGAACCCCCTGTCATTTTCTACTGAACCACCCTGTCCTTTTCTACTGAACCATCCCTAATCCTTTTCTACTGAACCCCCCTGTCCTTTTCTACTGAACCCCCCTGTCCTTTTCTACTGAACCCCCCTGTCCTTTTCTACTGAATCCCCTGTCATTTTCTACTGAACCATCCCTGTCCTTTTCTACTGAACCCCCTGTGCTTTTCTAGTGAACCCCCTGTCCTTTTCTACTGAACCCCCTGTCCTTTTCTACTGAACCATCCCTGTCCTTTTCTACTGAACCCCCTGTCCTTTTTACTGAACCCCCTGTCCTTTTCTACTGAACCCCCTGTCCTTTTCTACTGAACCCCCTGTCCTTTTCTACTGAACCCCCTGTCCTTTTCTACTGAACCATCCCTGTCTTTTTCTACTGAACCTTCCCTGTCCTTTTCTACTGAACCCCCTGTCATTTTCTACTGAACCCCCTGTCCTTTTCTACTGAACCCTCCCTGTCATTTTCTACTGAACCCCTGTCCTTTTCTACTGAACCCCCTGTCATTTTCTACTGAACCCCCTGTCCTTTTCTACTGAACCATCCCTGTCCTTTTCTACTGAACCCCCTGTCCTTTTCTACTGAACCCCCTGTCCTTTTCTACTGAACCCCCTGTCCTTTTCTACTGAACCCCCTGTCCTTTTCTACTGAACCCCCTGTCATTTTCTACTGAACCATCCCTGTCCTTTTCTACTGAACCATCCCTGTCCTTTTCTACTGGAAACCCCTGTCCTTTTCTACTGAACCCCCTGTCATTTTCTACTGAACCACCCTGTCCTTTTCTACTGAACCATCCCTAATCCTTTTCTACTGAACCCCCTGTCCTTTTCTACTGAACCCCCTGTCCTTTTCTACTGAACCCCCTGTCATTTTCTACTGAACCATCCCTGTCCTTTTCTACTGAACCCCCCCTGTCCTTTTCTAGTGAACCCCCTGTCCTTTTCTACTGACCCCCTGTCCTTTTCTACTGAACCATCCCTGTCCTTTTCTACTGAACCCCCTGTCCTTTTTACTGAACCCCCTGTCCTTTTCTACTGAACCCCCTGTCCTTTTCTACTGAACCCCCTGTCCTTTTCTACTGAACCCCCTGTCCTTTTCTACTGAACCCCCTGTCCTTTTCTACTGAACCATCCCTAATCCTTTTCTACTGAACCCCCTGTCCTTTTCTACTGAACCCCCTGTCATTTTCTACTGAACCCCCTGTCATTTTCTACTGAACTCCCCTGTCCTTTTCTACTGAACCATCCCTGTCCTTTTCTACTGAACCATCCCTAATCCTTTTCTACTGAACCCCCTGTCCTTTTCTACTGAACCCCCTGTCCTTTTCTACTGAACCCCCTGTCCTTTTCTACTGAACCATCCCTGTCTTTTTCTACTGAACCCTCCCTGTCCTTTTCTACTGAACCCCCTGTCCTTTTCTACTGAACCCCCTGTCCTTTTCTACTGAACCCCCTGTCCTTTTCTACTGAACCCCCTGTCATTTTCTACTGAACCCCCTGTCCTTTTCTACTGAACCATCCCTGTCCTTTTCTACTGAACCCCCTGTCCTTTTCTAGTGAACCCCCTGTCCTTTTCTACTGAACCCCCTGTCCTTTTCTACTGAACCATCCCTGTCCTTTTCTACTGAACCCCCTGTCCTTTTCTACTGAACCCCCTGTCCTTTTCTACTGAACCCCCTGTCCTTTTCTACTGAACCCCCTGTCCTTTTCTACTGAACCATCCCTGTCCTTTTCTACTGAACCATCCCTGTCCTTTTCTACTGAACCCCCTGTCCTTTTCTACTGAACCCCCCCCCTGAACCATCCTGTTTCTACTGAACCACCCCTGTCCTTTTCTACTGAACCATCCCTGTCCTTTTCTACTGAACCCCCTGTCCTTTTCTACTGAACCCCTGTCCTTTTCTACTGACCCCCCCCCTGTCCTTTTCTACTGAACCCCTGTCCTTTTCTACTGAACCATCCCTGTCCTTTTCTACTGAACCATCCCTGTCCTTTTCTACTGAACCCCCCTGTCCTTTTCTACTGAACCCCCTGTCCTTTTCTACTGAACCATCCTGTCCCTTTCTACTGAACCACCCCTGTCCTTTTCTACTGAACCATCCCTGTCCTTTTCTACTGAACTACCCCTGTCCTTTTCTACTGAACCCCCCTGTCCTTTTCTACTGAACCCCTGTCCTTTTCTACTGAACCATCCCTGTACTTTTCTACTGAACCATCCCTGACCTTTTCTACTGAACCATCCCAGTCCTTTTCTACTGAACCATCCCTGTCCTTTTCTACTGAACCATCCCTAATCCTTTTCTACTGAAGCCCCTGTCCTTTTCTACTGAACCATCACTGTCCTTTTCTACTGAACCATCCCTGTCCTTTTCTACTGAACCCCCTGTCCTTTTCTACTGAACCCCCTGTCCTTTTCTACTGAACCATCCCTGTCCTTTTCTACTGAACCCCCTGTCCTTTTCTACTGAACCATCCCTAATCCTTTTCTACTGAACCATCCCTGTCCTTTTCTACTGAAACCCCTGTTCTTTTCTACTGCACCCCCTGTCATTTTCTACTGAACCCCCTGTCCTTTTCTACTGAACCATCCCTAATCCTTTTCTACTGAACCCCCTGTCCTTTTCTACTGAACCCCCTGTCCTTTTCTACTGAACCCCCTGTCCTTTTCTACTGAACCATCCCTGTCCTTTTCTACTGAACCATCCCTGTCCTTTTCTACTGAACCATCCCTGTCCTTTTCTACTGAACCATCCCTGTCCTCTTCTACTGAACCATCCCTGTCCCTTTCTACTGAACCACCGCTGTCCTTTTCTACTGAACCATCCCTGTCCTTTTCTAGTGAACCATCCCTGTCCTTTTCTACTGAACCCCCCTGTCATTTTCTACTGAACCATCCCTGTCCTTTTCTACTGAACCATCCCTGTCCTATTCTACTGAACCCCCCTGTCCTTTTCTACTGAACCCCCCTGTCCTTTTCTACTGAACCCCCCTGTCCTTTTCTACTGAACCATCCCTAATCCTTTTCTACTGAACCATCCCTGTCCTTTTCTACTGAACCATCCCTGTCCTTTTCTACTGAAACCCCCTGTCCCTTTTCTACTGAACCCCCCTGTCATTTTCTACTGAACCCCCTGTCCTTTTCTACTGAACCATCCCTAATCCTTTTCTACTGAACCCCCTGTCCTTTTCTACTGAACCCCCTGTCCTTTTCTACTGAACCCCTGTCCTTTTCTACTGAACCATCCCTGTCTTTTTCTACTGAACCTTCCCTGTCCTTTTCTACTGAACCCCCCTGTCCTTTTCTACTGAACCCCCTGTCCTTTTCTACTGAACCATTCCTGTCCTTTTCTACTGAACCCCCTGTCCTTTTCTACTGAACCATCCCTAATCCTTTTCTACTGAACCATCCCTGTCCTTTTCTACTGAACCATCCCCTGTCCTTTTCTACTGAAAAACCCTGTCCTTTTCTACTGAACCCCTGTCATTTTCTACTGAACCACCCTGTCCTTTTCTACTGAACCATCCCTAATCCTTTTCTACTGAACCCCCTGTCCTTTTCTACTGAACCCCCTGTCCTTTTCTACTGAACCCCTGTCCTTTTCTACTGAATCCCCCTGTCATTTTCTACTGAACCATCCCTGTCCTTTTCTACTGAACCCCCTGTGCTTTTCTAGTGAACCCCCTGTCCTTTTCTACTGAACCCCCTGTCCTTTTCTACTGAACCATCCCTGTCCTTTTCTACTGAACCCCCTGTCCTTTTTACTGAACCCCTGTCCTTTTCTACTGAACCCCCTGTCCTTTTCTACTGAACCCCCTGTCCTTTTCTACTGAACCCCCTGTCCTTTTCTACTGAACCATCCCTGTCTTTTCTACTGAACCTTCCCTGTCCTTTTCTACTGAACCCCCTGTCATTTTCTACTGAACCCCCTGTCCTTTTCTACTGAACCCTCCCTGTCATTTTCTACTGAACCCCCTGTCCTTTTCTACTGAACCCCCTGTCATTTTCTACTGAACCCCCTGTCCTTTTCTACTGAACCATCCCTGTCCTTTTCTACTGAACCCCCTGTCCTTTTCTACTGAACCCCCCTGTCCTTTTCTACTGAACCCCCTGTCCTTTTCTACTGAACCCCCTGTCCTTTTCTACTGAACCCCCTGTCATTTTCTACTGAAACCCCCTGTCCTTTTCTACTGAACCCCCTGTCCTTTTCTACTGAACCCCCTGTCATTTTCTACTGAACCCCTGTCCTTTTCTACTGAACCATCCCTAATCCTTTTCTACTGAACCCCCTGTCCTTTTCTACTGAACCCCCTGTCCTTTTCTACTGAACCCCCTGTCATTTTCTACTGAACCATCCCTGTCCTTTTCTACTGAACCCCCTGTCCTTTTCTAGTGAACCCCCTGTCCTTTTCTACTGAACCCCCTGTCCTTTTCTACTGAACCATCCCTGTCCTTTTCTACTGAACCCCCTGTCCTTTTTACTGAACCCCTGTCCTTTTCTACTGAACCCCCTGTCCTTTTCTACTGAACCCCCCTGTCCTTTCTACTGAACCCCCTGTCCTTTTCTACTGAACCCCCTGTCCTTTTCTACTGAACCATCCCTAATCCTTTTCTACTGAACCCCCTGTCCTTTTCTACTGAACCCCCTGTCATTTTCTACTGAACCCCCTGTCATTTTCTACTGAACTCCCTGTCCTTTTCTACTGAACCATCCCTGTCCTTTTCTACTGAACCATCCCTAATCCTTTTCTACTGAACCCCCCTGTCCTTTTCTACTGAACCCCCTGTCCTTTTCTACTGAACCCCCTGTCCTTTTCTACTGAACCATCCCTGTCCTTTTCTACTGAACCCTCCCTGTCCTTTTCTACTGAACCCCCTGTCCTTTTCTACTGAACCCCCTGTCCTTTTCTACTGAACCCCCTGTCCTTTTCTACTGAACCCCCTGTCATTTTCTACTGAACCCCCTGTCCTTTTCTACTGAACCATCCCTGTCCTTTTCTACTGAACCCCCTGTCCTTTTCTAGTGAACCCCCTGTCCTTTTCTACTGAACCCCCTGTCATTTTCTACTGAACCATCCCTGTCCTTTTCTA
This sequence comes from Oncorhynchus nerka, assembly GCF_034236695.1. Taxonomy (NCBI): domain Eukaryota; kingdom Metazoa; phylum Chordata; class Actinopteri; order Salmoniformes; family Salmonidae; genus Oncorhynchus; species Oncorhynchus nerka. The sequence goes on from NC_088419.1 coordinate 69,553,337, forward strand.
CTGAACCCCCTGTCCTTTCTACTGAACCCCCTGTCCTTTTCTACTGAACCCCCTGTCCTTTTCTACTGAACCCCTGTCCTTTTCTACTGAACCATCCCTGTCCTTTTCTACTGAACCATCCCTGTCCTTTTCTACTGAACCCCCTGTCCTTTTCTACTGAACCCCCTGTCCTTTTCTACTGAACCATCCCTGTCCCTTTCTACTGAACCACCCCTGTCCTTTTCTACTGAACCATCCCTGTCCTTTTCTACTGAACCCCCTGTCCTTTTCTACTGAACCCCCTGTCCTTTCTACTGAACCCCCTGTCCTTTTCTACTGAACCCCCTGTCCTTTTCTACTGAACCATCCCTGTCCTTTTCTACTGAACCATCCCTGTCCTTTTCTACTGAACCCCCTGTCCTTTTCTACTGAACCCCTGTCCTTTTCTACTGAACCATCCCTGTCCTTTTCTACTGAACCACCCCTGTCCTTTTCTACTGAACCATCCCTGTCCTTTTCTACTGAACTACCCCTGTCCTTTTCTACTGAAAAATCCCTGTCCTTTTCTACTGAACCATCCCTGTCCTTTTCTACTGAACCCCCCTGTCCTTTTCTACTGAACCATCCCTGTCCCTTTCTACTGAACCACCCCTGTCCTTTTCTACTGAACCATCCCTGTCCTTTTCTACTGAACTACCCCTGTCCTTTTCTACTGAAAAATCCCTGTCATTTTCTACTGAACCATCCCTGTCCTTCTCAAACCTTGAAAGGCTTGTCCACACGTGAAAGGCAGAAGCAAATCTCTTACCATACCTTGTCTGGGTTGTCGGTGAGTCCTCAGATCCCACACTGACCCACACTGAGTGCTAAAAGCCTTCAATGCATGGCTGTACTGGCTCTTCCGTAACATAGGAATGGTTTTCACGGCTGCCTGAGAGGATGACAGTGTCTGAGAGAGGATTTATGTGGAAAGGAGGCCTGTAACAGTTGCAGAGATGAAGAACCCTGTGATTGAGTATGGAGCGAGAGAGCGAGAGAGAGCGAGAGAGAGAATCCTTAATTTCTTTCTCCTGTAAATGGAATGCATCAACAGGTCACACTCTTCAAATGAACAAACATAGATTTAAAGAACAAATAAATCAGTACACCAACAGAACATCTGAGGCTCAACAGACGAGATTACGGAAAGAGCCAAAACATTTGCAGAGCTAATTATGCTTATTTCTCTGATTGGTTAGAGGTTGTGTGGAGAAGACACTGTCAATTAGCCTAGGGCTGCATTGCTCAAGGACCATACTTTAACTTTTAATTACAGTCATCAAAATATAATCCTCTCCTTCCGTGTGTGTGTCTCGTACTGCTTTTATTCAAGTCCTCACAGTGTTTGGAATGGCAAAGTTTGTGTCTTTCAAAGATATGAGTAATTGGCAGCAGTACAGGTTATCTGGGTTTGTTGTCGACCAACAATTTTTCATTGAAGTTCAAGATACTTAAAAAGAATGCTATAACCTACTGTAGGACCTGAGTCACAGGAATAGACTGGATAGAGAGAGACAGTGTAATGTGTTTGTGTGTAGCTAGTGAAGATGAGTCAGGCACAGGACAGCAGATATGAGTAATGTACGCAATTTTACGCAACAATAATCACAATACAGGTCAAATAAATCCAAGGCCACAATAATGGATCGCAATACAACAAACAATCACTCACAAACAACCATGGGGGAACAGAGGGTTAAATAATGAACGAGACGGCCTACAGGGAGGAGGTGAGGGCCCTCGGAGTGTGGTGTCAGGAAAATAACCTCACACTCAACGTCAACAAAACTAAGGAGATGATTGTGGACTTCAGGAAACAGCAGAGGGAACACCCCCCCTATCCACATCGATGGAACAGTAGTGGAGAGGGTAGTAAGTTTTAAGTTCCTCGGCATACACATCACAGACAAACTGAATTGGTCCACTCACACTGACAGCGTCGTGAAGAAGGCGCAGCAGCGCCTCTTCAACCTCAGGAGGCTGAAGAAATTCGGCTTGTCACCAAAAGCACTCACAAACTTCTACAGATGCACAATCGAGAGCATCCTGGCGGGCTGTATCACCGCCTGGTACGGCAACTGCTCCGCCCTCAACCGTAAGGCTCTCCAGAGGGTAGTGAGGTCTGCACAACGCATCACCGGGGGCAAACTACCTGCCCTCCAGGACACCTACACCACCCGATGTTACAGGAAGGCCATAAAGATCATCAAGGACATCAACCACCCGAACCACTGCCTGTTCACCCCGCTATCATCCAGAAGGCGAGGTCAGTACAGGTGCATCAAAGCTGGGACCGAGAGACTGAAAAACAGCTTCTATCTCAAGGCCATCAGACTGTTAAACAGCCACCACTAACATTGAGTGGCTGCTGCCAACACACTGTCATTGACACTGACCCAACTCCAGCCACTTTAATAATGGGAATTGATGGGAAATTATGTAAATATATCACTAGCCACTTTAAACAATGCTACCTTATATAATGCTACTTACCCTACATTATTAATCTCATATGCATATGTATATACTGTACTCTACATCATCGACTGCATCCTTATGTAATACATGTATCACTAGCCACTTTAACTATGCCACTTTGTTTACTTTGTCTACATACTCATCTCATATGTATATACTGTACTCGATACCATCTACTGTATGCTGCTCTGTACCATCACTCATTCATATATCCTTATGTACATATTCTTTATCCCCTTACACTGTGTATAAGACAGTAGTTTTGGAATTGTTAGTTAGATTACTTGTTGGTTATCACTGCATTGTCGGAACTAGAAGCACAAGCATTTCGCTACACTCGCATTAACATCTGCTAACCATGTGTATGTGACAAATACAATTTGATTTGATTTGATTTGATTTGAACAAGTAATTGGGGGATTGAAACCAGGTGTGTAAGACAAGGACAAAACAAATGGAAAATGAAAAGTGGATTGGCGATGGCTAGAAGGCTGGTGACCACCGAACGCCGCCCGAACAAGGAGAGGGACCGACTTCAGCGGAAGTCATGACAGTACCTCCCCAATGACGCGCGGCTCCAGCAGCGCGCCGACACTGACCTCGGGGACGACCCGGAGGATGAGGCGCAGGGCGATCCGGATGGAGACGGTGGAAATCCTGCAGCAACGAAGGGTCCAGGACGTCCTCCACCGGCACCCAGCATCTCTCCTCCGGACCGTACCCCTCCCACTCCACGAGGTACTGAAGGCCCCTCGCCCAACGCCTCGGGTCCAGGATGGCTCGAACAGCATACGCCAGGGCCCCCTCGATGTCCAGAGGGGCTGGAGGATCCTCCCGAGAGGATCATTACGCAGAGGGGCAGGTTTTGGGTCAAGAGCCAGAACCGGTCCCCCTGTGTGAACACCGGGGCCTCACTGCGGTGGCGGTCAGCGCTCGCCATCTGCCACCTCACAGCCCGTTGCAGGTGCACATGGGCGGCGTCCCAGGTCTCCTCAGAGTGCTTAAACCATTTGTCCACTGCAGGAGCCTTGATCTGGCTCTGATGCCGAGGTGCCAGAACCAGCTGATACCCCAGTACTCACTGGAAGGGGGAGAGGTTAGTGGAGGAGTGTCAGAGTGAGTTTTGAGGCTGACCGAGACCCCCAGACATTCAATGAACGCCATCCAGACCCTGTACGTGAACTGGGGACCCCGATCAGAGACTACGTCCTCTGGCACCCCATGGTTCCGAAAGACGTAAGTGAACAGGGCCTCCGCAGTCTGTAGGGAGACCGGGCAAAGGGAGGAGACGGCAGGACTTAGAAAATCGATGCACAACGACCAGGATCGTGGTGTTGCCCTGTGAGGGAGGAAGATCCATCAGGAAGTCAATCAACAAGTGCGAACACGGCTGCTGTGGAACAGGCAGGGGTTGTAACTTCCCTCTGGGCAGGTGCCTGGGAGCCTTGCACTGGGCGCACACCGAGCAGGAGGAAACATAAACCCTCACGTCCTTGGCCAAGGTGGACCACCAGTACTTCCCACTAAGACAGCGCACTGTCCGACCGATGCCAGGATGACCAGAGGAGGGTGATGTGTGGGCCCAATAGATCAACCGGTCGCGGACAGCAGACGGAATGTACAGACACCCAGCGGGACACTGGAGAGGAGCGGACTCTGTACGTAACGCCCGCTCGATGTCCGCGTCCAGCTCCCACACTACCGGTGCCACCAGGCAAGAGGCCGGGAGTATGGGAGTGTGATCCATGGACCGCTCCTCTGTGTCATACATCCGGGACAGTGCGTCTGCCCTAGCATTCTGGGAACCTGGTCGGTAGGACAGGGTGAACACAAAACGGGTTAAAAAAAACATGGCCCACCTTGCCTGGCGAGGGTTCAGTGTCCTCGCCGCCCGGATGTACTCCAGAATGCGGTGGTCAGTCCAGATGAGAAAAGGGTGTCTCGCCCCCTCAAGCCAATGTCTCCACGCCTTCAGAGCCTTGACAACAGCCAACAGCTCCCGGTCCCTCACATCATAGTTTTGCTCCGCCGTGCTGAGCTTCTTCGAAAAGAAGGCACATGGGCGGAGCTTCGGTGGCGTACCCAAGGGTCGCATCCACCTCCACTATGAACACCAAAGAGGTATCCGGATGGGCCAGCACGGGAGCCGAGGTAAACAGAGCCCTCAGGTGACCAAAAGCCCTGTCCGCCTCAGCCGACCACTGCAGTCGCACCGGTCCCCCCTTCAGCAGTGAGGTAATGAGAGCAGCAACCTGACCAAAACCCTGGATAAACCTCCGGTAGTAATTGGCAAACCCTAAAAAACACTGCACCTCCTTTACCGTGGTTGGAGTCGGCCAATTACGCACTGCTGCAATGCGGTCGCTCTCCATTTCCACTCCTGATGTGGAAATCCGATGCCCTAGGAAGGAGATGGATTATTGTAAGAACAAGCATTTCGCAGCCTTGACATATAGATCATGCTCCAACAGGCGACCAAACACCCTGTGCACCAGGGACACATGCTCGGCGCGTGTAGCGGAGTACATCAGGATATCATCGATATACACCACTACACCCTGCCCATGCAGGTCCCTGAAGATCTCATCTACAAATGATTGGAAGATTGAAGGATCATTCATCAACCCATATGGCATGACACGGTACTCATAATGACCTGAGGTGGTGCTAAATGCTGTCTTCCACTCATCACCATTCCGAATACGCACCAGATTGTACGCACTCCTGAGATCCAATTTTGTGAAGAAGCGTGCCCCGTGCATTCAGAGGTAGCTATATCAGAGTTATCAGAGGTAGCTATATCAGAGTTATCAGAGGTAGCTATATCAGAGTTATCAGAGGTAACTATATCAGAGTTATCAGAGGTAACTATATCAGAGTTATCAGAGGTAGCTATATCAGAGTTATCAGAGGTAACTATATCAGAGTTATCAGAGGTAACTATATCAGAGTTATCAGAGGTAACTATATCAGAGTTATCAGAGGTAACTATATCAGAGTTATCAGAGGTAGCTATATCAGAGTTATCAGAGGTAACTATATCAGAGTTATCAGAGGTAGCTATATCAGAGTTATCAGAGGTAACTATATCAGAGTATATCAGAGTTATCAGAGGTAACTATATCAGAGTTATCAGAGGTAACTATATCAGAGTTATCAGAGGTAACTATATCAGAGTTATCAGAGGTAACTATATCAGAGTTATCAGAGGTAGCTATATCAGAGTTATCAGAGGTAACTATATCAGAGTTATCAGAGGTAACTATATCAGAGTTATCAGAGGTAACTATATCAGAGTTATCAGAGGTAACTATATCAGAGTTATCAGAGGTAACTATATCAGAGTTATCAGAGGTAACTATATCAGAGTTATCAGAGGTAACTATATCAGAGTTATCAGAGGTAACTATATCAGAGTTATCAGAGGTAACTATATCAGAGTTATCAGAGGTAACTATATCAGAGTTATCAGAGGTAACTATATCAGAGTTATCAGAGGTAACTATATCAGAGTTATCAGAGGTAACTATATCAGAGTTATCAGAGGTAGCTATATCAGAGTTATCAGAGGTAACTATATCAGAGTTATCAGAGGTAACTATATCAGAGTTATCAGAGGTAACTATATCAGAGTTATCAGAGGTAACTATATTTCACCGTGATTTTATTGAGACCTCGATAATCAATGCACGGGCGTAAACCGCCATCCTTCTTCTTCACAAAAAATTAACTTGAAGAGACGGGTGAAATGGAGGGCTGAATGTACCCCTGATGCAGGGATTCAGAGACATATGTCTCCATAGCCTCCGTCTCCGCTTGCGACAGGGGATACACGTGACTCTTGGGATATGCAGCGTCTAGCAGGAGATCTATCGCACAATCCCCCCGTCGATGGGGTGGTAATTGAGTCGCCTTATTTTTACAGAAGGCGAGAGCCAAATCGGAATATTCTGGGGGAATGCGCACACGGTGGAGACCTGGTCTGGACTTTCCACCGTAGTAGCACCAACGGAAACCCCTAAACACCTACCTGAGCACTCGCGACCACCCCGTGAGAGCCCTCTGTGGCCAAGAAACAGTGGGGTTATGACAAGCTTACCAGGGTAGGCCTAGCACCACAGAATACGTAGGAGAATCAATAAGGAAAAGACTAATCTTCTCCTTGTGACCCCCCTGCGTTATCATACACAAAGGTGCGGTGACCTCCCTGATAAACACTGACCCTAATGGTCGACTATCTAAGGCATGAATAGGGAAAGGCATATCCACAGGAACAATAGGGATCCCTAAACTATGAACTAAACTTTTATTAATGAAATTCCCAGCCGCACCTGAATCTTTTAGCGCCTTATACTGGGAATGCAGGGAAACATCAGGAAAAGTGACAGAGACAAACATTAGTGCAAACAGAGGGCTCTGGATGAGAATGGTGCCTATTCACCTGAGGTGATGCCAGAGTGCCCTCCTGTCTCCCTGCGCACCATCTCTCCCAATTCCATAGGTTCGGGGGAGAGGGTGCAGGAGGATGGAACAACCAGACCCCGATCTAGACGTCCACAAGTAGCCAGCATGTTGTCCAGCCTGATGGACATGTCCACCGTCAAAGGTTAGGGTGGTGTCTCTACAGGCCAGCTCCCGACGGACGTCCTCGCGTAGACTACAACGGTAATGGTTGATCAGGGCGTGTTCCTCCACCTCCATGAGCGAAGTGTCTTCTCCTGCTGACTTCATATTTTTGGTCAGAGATTCTGTCAGAGTCGTGTGTATAGGTGGCAGGGAAGTCAGGCGCAGGAGAGTCAAAGGGAGTGTAAATGGAGTCTTTCAATAAATGCCCACTTAACATGCTCCAAACACTAATATGTACATACAGAAATATACATGGGTATGAGGACCCGTCACACACCTATACAACCATAAAACAACACTGACAAAAAACAATCTCTGACAAAGACATGAGGGGAAACAGAGGGTTACACAACAGGTAATGAATGGGATTGAAACCAGGTGTGTGGGAAGACAAGACAAAACCAATGGAAAATGAAAAATGGATCAATGATGGCTAGAAGACCGGTGACGTTGACCGAGCACCGCCCGAACAAGGAGAGGCAACGACTTCGGCAGAAGTCGTGACAGATACATTAATCCTCTTGCGAATTGAAGGAAATTAATGAAACACAGAGACGAAAGATAAAAAATAAATATTGGTAAATTTTTGGGGAAGCCTGGCTTCCCTTGGCATCCATGAATACACACCACTGATCTGCAGATTAAGGGCTGAGGTGTGAGGGGTGACGTTGACCTGTGTGAAACAGACATAAGGGAAAAGAGCACAGGGGAACCTGTGATGGCATGGCAACACACATGGCTGTGTTGGAGTGGTAAAATAAAACTCTCCCCCTGTAGAGCTCTACCTAGGCCATGTGTTTGACTTGAAACATTCCAGAAGTGTTAAATTATTCCTGAATGAAACCCAATATATCCTCCTTCTCGCCCAGTGCTAGCTCCAGTTCGGTCAGGTTTGATCATCCCACCACAGTTCAAAGTTGTCCTCTATGAAAGGCTGTTGTTTTTTCCCCTGGTTACTTCCTTTATTACAGGTAAACGTCCATAATAATTTATGTCTCTTGGTTTGGGAGCAGAACATCTTTGATGAATGAACCACCCATATGAAAGGGGACCAGGAAGTGTCTCTGGGAAGCTTAGGTTATTCATCAAAGACCCTCCACGCTCCACCAGAACCAGAACCTCTGTTACCTCTCTCAAACAACACACAGACACACAGCAAAGCATTCTGGAGGATCCTACACTGGAGCCCTGCTAGAACACCTGAAAGACCTGAAAGAGAACCGACCGCTGGGAAATTCCCTATCCAGCAGCATATCACAGAGGCATGGACTAGAGTGGAGGTCTGTTGCTCTCAGAGTTCAGAGACTACTATGTAGCATGACTTAGATATATCCTTTTACTGTATCTCAGACATCATATATCAAAGTCTGTACTAAAAGTAGAGAAAATGAGCCATTTATCCTCAACTAAGCATTATTGAGACAGCTATTTAGCATAGGGTGCGTGTAAGGTGATGTGCCTTTATGTTACGTGCATGGGTGTTGCCAGACTTTAAACTATGTGTTTCTTAACTATAGAGAGTGTTATTGCTTGCGACTGAAGAGCATGTGGGAGTTTAGTTAGTGTGTGGGCTGAGGTTATGTTTGTATATTTTGCCCTGACTCAGGGCGAGACAGAGAAGGACAGAGGGCAACTTAATGAGATGTACGAGACAAGACTGGATGACAGATGCCAACGGGGGGGACCTTACGCAAACAAACCAACTGAAGACAATGTCAATCAACAGACCCAGATTAGAGGTCAGAGTTTTAGGCTCTCACTCAGGACTAAAATCCTTCCTCTCCCCTTGAAGAGAACAGAGCGCAGAGCTAAGAACTGAACTGACCCATATATAAACTACACCGCAGCACATTGAAACAGGCTGCAGATATAACTTCAGTCCCATATGTCTGTGAGAACACTGAATTTTTAAGGCTGGTGGATCGCTGTGTTTAGGGAAATCGCTCAATAACATTGATTTTTGTTTCGGTCATAGAGCTATTATATCATAGCCTTCCATAGTGACAGATCTCATAGTGATTAAGGCAAGTTGATTGCCAAAGTTGAGCTGTTTAAAGCATCTGGTGAAGTTTATAAAGGCTGTCTGACTGTCGCTGGCTATTCCCCAGAGCCCCCACACAGAGATTTCCATCGCCAGAAACCAGGTGTTTGTTTATAATTGGCTAGCTGGGCGAGAGATCTGAAATGCCAGACTTAATCCCTCAAGTATGTAACTACCATGGACAGGAGATTGCATATCAGCCATCAATTGAAATACAG
>NC_088419.1:69867717-70032717 GCF_034236695.1 Oncorhynchus nerka
AAGGGATATGCTTATCAGCTATACTCATAAATGATTTCATAAAGAAACTTAGTGCCATTTCAGGATAGTCCTTACTGCACACTTCTAACCATTGCACATTCTTAATCTCATCCACAAATGAGTCCTGATTGAACCCTCTGTAGGACCTTGGGTAGATTACCTTAGGGGCAGCCTTTGGTATTTTAGTTTTCCTAGTGAGTGCAACCAAGTTATGATCACTGCAACCTAGTGCCGCTGATAAAGCTTTAGAACAATGTTCTAACTCCTTGGGAGGGAGGGTGAACAAATCAAGTTTGTCATACCTTAGATATGCTATGTCACCTCGTTCTCTTGCAGCCTTCATGGCTGGTATTAGTTCCTTTCTTCTTTGACAGACTGCATAGAGAAATCCTCATTGATGAAGATGAAGGACCCTTTAATAAGACGTTTGGTTTTTTCAATGACTGCAAGTTATCCTTGGACCTGAGAAATGTCATTACAATTGGCCTGGGTCTGGTTCCATTGGCACCACCATTGGCACCACTAGTGACCCCTGGTTTCCCAGACCGGAGAGCATGCTCAACCTGTTGATCCAATTGTAGCTCCTCAGAAAACAGCTTTCGAACTTTGTCCTCTGATTCAACCCATGTCTCACTTTGGCTCTCCTGGATACCATCTATTACAAGATTATTTCTCCTTGATTGTCCATCCAGGTAATCAGCCTTCCCAGACATGTTCTGGAGGCCCTCCCTGACTGTGGTGATTTCATTCTGCCTTCCCAGACATGTTCTGGAGGCCCTCCCTGACTGTGGTGATTTCATTCTGCCTTCCCAGACATGTTCTGGAGGCCCTCCCTGACTGTGGTGATTTCATTCTGCCTTCCCAGACATGTTCTGGAGGCCCTCCCTGACTGTGGTGATTTCATTCTGCCTTCCCAGACATGTTCTGGAGGCCCTCCCTGACTGTGGTGATTTCATTCTGCCTTCCCAGACATGTTCTGGAGACCCTCCCTGACTGTGGTGATTTCATTCTGCCTTCCCAGACATGTTCTGGAGGCCCTCCTTGACTGTGGTGATTTCATTCTGCCTTCCCAGACATGTTCTGGAGGCCCTCCCTGACTGTGGTGATTTCATTCTGCCTTCCCAGACATGTTCTGGAGGCCCTCCCTGACTGTGGTGATTTCATTCTGCATAGAGGAACAGTTTCTGGGAAGTGTATCCTCTGTGGTCTTCAATACATCCACATCCAGTAATTGTTACTTTGCCACTATGGCCTATTTATTGCCTTACCTCCTCACGCCATTTGCACACACTGTATATATATACTTTTTTTCTATTGTGTTATTGACTGTACGTTTGTTTACTCTGTGTTGTTGTTTGTGTCGCACTGCTTTACTTTATCTTGGCCAGGTCGCAGTTGTAAATGTGAACTTGTTCTCAACTGGCCTACCTGGTTAAATAAAGGTGAAATAAAAAATAAAATAAAATCCTTCATACCGAACTGAAGTTTTTTTTTAATGTCTTGTACTTCTTTAGTCAGGTCGTCCAGCCGTTTGTTGGTAGACTCCATAATCATTTGTATGAAGCTTTTAAAGTTATTTTCCTGCTGGTGTATCATTTCCTTGTAGAAAACTTTCTGCTCCTCCAAGGGTGCACGTACCTGCCCAGCAGAGATGTGATCCTCGTCTTTTTTCAGTGGCATGATAGTGCTAATAGTAGGACGAGCCCGCTATTCACTCCGTGAAATGAGAGACGCCGGCAGTAGAAAACTCTTGAAATCAGTAGTCCTAAAACCCAGACAAATAGAAGTGCGGCCCTAGCCACAAGGGCTAACCGCTTAGCGTGCTTGGTATCCGGCAATAGTAGACCTGGTTGCCTAGTTTGATAGCTAACAGCTAGGCTAGTTGCTTCGCCAATGTAGTACCACCTTGTTTGAGCAAGGATCCCGGAACATATATCAGTGGTCCCAGCGTTAACACTAACTGCGTCCTGGGATCCAGATATGAATAGGAAAACTATTTTAAACTTTTATTAGCTAACTAGGTAGTTTGTTGTATTCAGCGTATGTGACAAATAACATTTGATTTGAAATAACAATACGCGACAGTATTGTTTCACAGGGAAATTAAATTAGATGGCTGTGGGATGTGTTTAGTGTCTCAGAAAGACATTAAGTAAATGATGGAAATGAAGGAGACGATATACATTATGCTTCCTCAGTCACTCCCCATAGTTTATGTTTCTAAGTGCTTTGGAGATACTAGCCCTTTCATAGTCCTTTAAAAATGAGAATGCATTGTCTATTATATACAGTGGATTTAAAGCCCTGTTCCTAGCTCATGTTCTACACCCTATAATGATGTGAGTTATCTGTGTATCACAGAGCTAGAATGTGCATGGTCCTCCCTCCCCACTCCTCCTCTAAAAGAGCTTTATTCCAGTCCCAGTAGTGTGAAGTTGCTATAGGTTAGTGTTTCAACCAGCACATTCAATATTTATGCTGTTATGTTTATTTGTTTTGTCATTCAATTTCTAATTTACAAATGTAATTTCAAGTCTGCTATCTGAATTGCATTAGGTGGTTGTTGTATCTTCCCAAGTGTATCATATTCCACAAGCTGAAGTGACAAATACATGTCTGTGCCTGTTCATTTGCCAAATATACCAACAAATTATTGGATAATTGCAGAAGGGTGGATTGCTGAAGGAGGTAATTTCAGGGTTTATTGTGGTGTGCATACATGATGAGAATATCAACGCAGTGTCTATTTGATAAGTGTGTGTGTATGATTTTCCAAAAATAATTCCATCCACATTCACACTCACCTTGATATCTCTTTATCTAAACAAATTTCTATTCAGCTTACAGACTGTTTTGTTTATGTCTAGGATTCTGCAATATTAATTTGTTCGTTTATGTCTAGAATTGAATTCATGTCTATTCTGTGCATGTCTGTCGTATATAGTCTTCAAATGCAGAATTTGTATTGCTTGAATTCCAGCCAACACCTGCTGTAATTTTACCCCCAGCTCTTATGGCAATAAACATGTGAATTTTGAATGTCTGATTTCACAGAATTACAGAAGTCAGAGGCATGAAAGAGGGGCTCTTAAGCCCTGATGATAACCATGGACTGTAGTCCTGTCCCGATCCTCTCAACAGCTCCATTAACTACACTACAATTTCTACTATTAGAGCAAACTCAATCTCCATATTAGAGGGAATTCTACTGTCTACAAATTCCACTATTGCAGTGGTCAGTTATTTTGTTGGTACTACCACAACCCTCATTTCTTAGATTTATGAGAGCAAAAAGACATCAAAAGGATATCATTAGTAGGTTTCTGTCCCATATTCTCCTATCCCATAATTAACAGTATCATTGGGGTGAAGTGAATTGATTTATTGGTTGAATGTCTTGGCTTTCAGGGGAAAAGCTTCTACACTGACACACATACAGTGCCGTGATTTCTGATTTACCCCCCACTGGAATACAGTGTTTGGTTTTCGTCAGACATAATGGGACCCATCTCGTTCACAAAGTTGACTCAAGCATGCCAAAAAGCACCTGGATGGTCATCAAGACTCTTGGAAGAATGTTCTATGGATAGATGAGTCAAAAGTATAACTTTTTGCATGACATGTGTCCCATTATGCCTGGCGAAAGCAAAACTCTGCATTCCACAGTAAGAACCTTATACCAACGGTCAAGTATGGTGGTGGTGATGGTTTGGGGATGCTTTGCTGCCTCAGGACCTGGACGACTTGCCTTAATAGAAGGAACCATGAATTCTGCTCTGTATCAGAGAATTCTACAGGAGAATGTCAGGCCATCTGTCTGTGAGCTGAAGCTGAAGCACAGCTGGTTCATGCAGCAAGACAATGTTCCAAAACACACATTCAAGTCTACATGAAAATTACTAAAAAGCAACACATTTGATGTTTTGGAATGTTTTAGTCAATGTCCAGACCTAATCTCAATTGAGATGTCGTGGCAGGACTTGAAACGAGCAGTTCGTGCTTGAAAACCCACAAATGTCACTGAATTAAAGCAGGTTTGCATGGAGGATTGAGCCAAAATTCCTCCACAGCGACGTGAGAGACTGATCAGCAACTACAGGAAGTGTTTGGTTGGAGTCATTGCAGCTAAAGGTGGCACAACCAGTTATTGAGTGTAAGGGTGCAATTACTTTTTCACACAGGGCATTGGGTGTTGCATAACTTAGTTTATGAAATCAAATAAATAAGTAGGTAACTGTTGTGTTATTTGTTCACTCAGGTTCCCTCATCCCTTTAACTTCAGCGAGCAGGCCTTTCTAATCGACCTGGCTGGGGTATCATGGAAGGATATTGATCTCATTCCGTCAGTAGAGGATGCCTGGTTATTTTTTTTAAATGCCTTCCTAACCATCTTAAATAAGCATGCCCCATTCAAGAAATTTAGAACCAGGAACAGATATAGCCCTTGGTTCTCCACCAGACCTGACTGCCCTTAACCAACACAAAAACATCCTATGGCGTTCTGCATTAGCATCGAACAGCCCCCGTGATATGCAGCTTTTCATGGAAGCTAGAAACCATTATACACAGGCAGTTAGAAAAGCCAAGGCTAGCTTTTTCAAGCAGAAATTTGCTTCCTGCAACACTAACTCAAAAAAGTTCTGGGACACTGTAAAGTCCATTGAGAATAAGAACACCTCCTCCCAGCTGCCCACTGCACTGAAGATAGGAAACACTGTCACCACTGATAAATCCACTATAATTGAGAATTTCAATAAGCATTTTTCTACGGCTGGCCATGCTTTCCACCTGGCTACCGCTACCCCGGTCAACAGCACTGCACCCCCCACAGCAACTCGCCCAAGCCTTCCCCATTTCTCCTTCTCCCAAATCCAGACAACTGATGTTCTGAAAGAGCTGCAAAATCTGGACCCCTACAAATCAGCCGGGCTAGACAATCTGGACCCTTTCTTTCTAAAATTATCTGCTGAAATTGTTGCCACCACTATTACTAGCCTGTTCAACCTCTATTCGTGTCGTCTGAGATTCCCAAAGATTGGAAAGCAGCTGCGGTCATCCCCCTCTTCAAAGGGGGGAACACTCTTGACCCAAACTGCTACAGACCTATATATATCCTACCCTGCCTTTCTAAGGTCTTCGAAAGCCAAGTCAACAAACAGATTATCGACCATTTCGAATCTCACCATACCTTCGCTGCTATGCAATCTGGTTTCAGAGCTGGTCATGGGTGCACCTCAGCCACGCTCAAGGTCCTAAACGATATCTTAACTGCCATCGATAAGAAACATTACTGTGCAGCCATATTCATTGATCTGGCCAAGGCTTTCGACTCTGTCAATCACCACATCCTCATCGGCAGACTCGACAGCCTTGGTTTCTCAAATGATTGCCTCGCCTGGTTCACCAACTACTTCTCTGATAGAGTTCAGTGTGTCAAATCGGAGGGTCTGCTGTCCGAACCTCTGTCAGTCTCTATGGGGGTGCCACAGGGTTCAATTCTTGGACCGACTCTCTTCTCTGTATACATCAATGATGTCGCTCTTGCTGCTGGTGAGTCTCCGATCCACCTCTACGCAGACGACACCATTCTGTATACTTCTGGCCCTTCTTTGGACACTGTGTTAACAACCCTCCAGGCAAGCTTCAATGCCATACAACTCTCCTTCCGTGGCCTCCAATTGCTCTTAAATACAAGTAAAACTAAATGCATGCTCTTCAACCGATTGCTGCCTGCACCTGCCCGCCTGTCCAACATCACTACTCTGGACGGCTCTGATTTAGAATACGTGGACAACTACAAATACCTAGGTGTCTGGTTAGACTGTAAACTCTCCTTCCAGACCCACATCAAACATCTCCAATCCAAAGTTAAATCTAGAATTGGCTTCCTATTTCGCAACAAAGCATCCTTCACTCATGATGCCAAACATACCGTTGTAAAACTGACCATCCTACCAATCCTCGACTTCGGCGATGTAATTTACAAAATAGCCTCCAATACCCTACTTAACAAATTGGATGCAGTCTATCACAGTGCCATCCATTTTGTCACCAAAGCCCCATATACTACCCACCATTGCGACCTGTACACTCTCATTGGCTGGCCCTCGCTTCATACTCGTCGCCAAACCCACTGGCTCCATGTCATCTACAAGACCCTGCTAGGTAAAGTCCCCCCTTATCTCAGCTCACTGGTCACCATAGCATTACCCACCCGTAGCACGCGCTCCAGCAGGTATATCTCTCTGGTCACCCCCAAAACCAATTCTTTCTTTGGCCGCCTCTCCTTCCAGTTCTCTGCTGCCAATGACTGGAACAAACTACAAAAATCTCTGAAACTGGAAACACTTATCTCTTTAAGCTTTAAGCACCAGCTGTCAGAGCAGCTCACAGATTACTGCACCTGTACATAGCCCACCTATAATTTAGCCCAAACAACTACCTCTTTCCCTACTGTATTTATTTATTTATTTTGCTCCTTTACACCCCATTATTTGTATTTCTACTTTGCACATTTTTCCACTGCAAAACTACCATTCCAGTGTTTTATTGTGCTATATTGTATTTACTTTGCCACCATGGCCTTTTTTGCCTTTACCTCCCTTCTCACCTCATTTGCTCACATTGTATATAGACTTGTTTATACTGTATTATTGACTGTATGTTTGTTTTACTCCATGTGTAACTCTGTGTCGTTGTATGTGTCGAACTGCTTTGCTTCATCTTGGCCAGAAAGCTATTGTAAATGAGAACTTGTTCTCAACTTGCCTACCTGGTTAAATAAAGGTGAAATAAATAAAATAAAATCTAATATTAGGTTTCGGTTGAAGATTCAGTATCAAAAATATGCAAAAGTAGAGAAAATTAGATACTTTTTCGCAACACTGTACATGTTCACACATACATTCAACATTCATTGACATTCAGCTCTGGTCCCAAATCTAATTTGAAAGTTTTTGCCCCAGGATGTAGTATTAAGTTAGAATGTTTTATCAGGGGAATACACGTGGAGAATTCTTTAAAAGTGGCCTTTTCTCAATAGATTAATGTTGGATATTTTGAGTTAAACCCAACAGATGTTCAATGAATTTTTGTGCTACATTTGAATTAACCTCTGCTCTAGTTTCAATTCATCAATACAGACCTACGTGGCAAATATTTTATAAAGTCTTGTCAAGCAGTCTTGCTGGGTGGCAGTATTAGTGTAATGTACAATTGCAATTTCTCTAGGAAATTACCTCTGTGTTGAAACTGAATAAATAAGTGCACTATTGAATTAAGGATAGAGTTTGATAGATGTTCTTCTCAGACAAAGAACATTTCCCCAAATTAATGACTCAGCTACTCATTCATTAAAAACAATTTTTTGTGTAGTTCTCTTGCAAAAGTTGATTATTTATGTCATAATGTGTAATGTGATTGCTACTCTGCCACAATCCTTTGAAATGTTTTTATTTTTCACCACTAATGATGAATAATACATCCCTTAATCACTATATGATATACATTTTATATATACATTTTTTGTGTCCATATTTGTCTTCAGAACTAGTTTACCGTTTACTGTACATGAGGCTGATTGTTGAATGCTTTATCATGGCTGTCATGGCTGTCAGGTTTTCTCCCTCTAGGGAAAAATGGAGCATATGTCTTGTCCTGTCTCGCTTCTCTTTCCTCTCTCCTGCTTCTAGGCAATAACACAGCTGTCACCTCCATCGTGTGTGTGTAAGACCTTGCACATTAGAGTGTGTGTGTGAGGTGAGGGGGGATGTGTGTGTGTGTGTGTGTGTGTGTGTGTGTGTGTGTGTGTGTGTGTGTGTGTGTGTGTGTGTGTGTGTGTGTGTGTGTGTGTGTGTGTGTGTGTGTGTGTGTGTGTGTGTGATGTGTATCAGTCTTGTTTATTACCAATAACATGGATGTGGACTCGTTTCTTTCTGTCTTCAGATTGGGTCATTCTGAGTGACCATTACCTCTCAATGTCTGTGAATCACTCATGCTGCTTTCTACTGCTGCAAATATTACATACCTGAGGCTCAGTCAGACGTCACACGGACTGGAAGGGTAAAATATGAGTGGAGGGCGGGACAGGGGGGATTATGCAGGAAAGGAGGGCGGGGGTTATAGTCCTAGGCTTTCACTCACCCGGGGGGTGGAGCACTGTCTCTGTCTCCACGGTGATGAAATATGACCTGAGAGCTCCTGCCAGCTCCTATGTGATCACTAGTGACAGAAGAGGGCCAACTCCATATAAATCTTTTGCTTTTATTGCTCTTTCCTTCTCCCTGTCTTCCCCCTCTCATCCCTCTCTCAGTATGCAGTGTCCTCAAACAAAGTCAGATCAATATAAATCACACTTTTTATTGTTTTCCTTTGCCTCTCTCCCTTCCGCTGATGCTGCTCAGGTTATGTGACTAATGGGGGAAATGGCCAGCCCTGATAAATTCTAGTAATAAGAGCAACACCCTCTGAAAGGGTTCAATCTCTTTCTTTCTTTCTTTCTTTCTTTCTTTCTTTCTTTCTTTCTTTTTTCTTTATCTCTCTCTCTCTCTCTCTCTCTCTCTCACGCACGCACGCACACACACACACACACACACACACACACACACACACACACACACACACACACACACACACACTGTTTGCTGGAGACAAACACATGGAGAGATGCTGTTTACTACAGACAAATAGAGGTGTAAATGAAGTGTTGCTCTGATTCTCAGTGGAAGAGGTGTGGGGTCAGTGATGGGAAAGAGGTCTATCCCAGTGTCTGTGTTGCTCAGAATGCTTAGCATAATCTTCTCTATGGCAGCCTGCTGCACATCCTTATAATATCCACATGGGACATTTATATAAACATTACAGTGACGTAGGGAGAACAGAAAAAGCAGCAATTGATCCCTTTATTACAGGCTAATAATAATAATAATGATAATTATAATTCATGCCATTAGCAGATGCTTTAAGCTTAGGGGTTGATTTGATTTAGCTGACCTTGGAATGGAGGACAGGGTCATGGTGATGGAATGGAGGGCAGGGTCATGGTGATGGAATGGAGGACAGGGTCATGGTGATGGAATGGAGGACAGGGTCATGGTGATGGAATGGAGGGCAGGGTCATGGTGATGGAATGGAGGACAGGGTCATGGTGATGGAATGGAGGGCAGGGTCATGGTGATGGAATGGAGGACAGGGTCATGGTGATGGAATGGAGGACAGGGTCATGGTGATGGAATGGAGGACAGGGTCATGGTGATGGAATGGAGGGCAGGGTCATGGTGATGGAATGGAGGACAGGGTCATGGTGATGGAATGGAGGACAGGGTCATGGTGATGGAATGGAGGGCAGGGTCATGGTGATGGAATGGAGGACAGGGTCATGGTGATGGAATGGAGGACAGGGTCATGGTGATGGAATGGAGGACATGGTCATGGTGATGGAATGGAGGACAGGGTCATGGTGATGGAATGGAGGACAGGGTCATGGTGATGGAATGGAGGACAGGGTCATGGTGATGGAATGGAGGGCAGGGTTGTGGTGATGGAATGGAGGGCAGGGTCGTGGTGATGGAATGGAGGGCAGGGTGGTGATGGAATGGAGGGCAGGGTCGTGGTGATGGAATGGAGGAAGATAAGGGGTTGAGTGATGATAGATAAAGATAAAGAACCAAAATGCCATGATATCATTCTTGCGTCACACTTGCACTATGTGCACATACTTTCTGCAAGCTGACACAAATCTAACCTTTGAGCAGTCATGTGGAAAAAAGTATTGAAGGGACATAAAGCAAAATACAGTGGATTTAGTGGATGTTTTGAGAGCGAAATAAAAATATACTGTTTTTGTGAGATGTTGGTAATTTTTTGTTCCTAAAATACATGATTATCTTCCATGGTAAGGTTTCACTACTTCTACCGTAGGCTTCTATGGCTTATTATTGCTGCGGGCGTTAATAACAACCTAACATTATACCAAGGAAAGGTTTGCGCTAGGGCAGTGGTTTCCGAAAATTGGCGTCTGCAGAAGTACTGCAGGGTGTCTGCGGCCAGATCTCAATTGTTTTTCTGTTATTATTTTTATACATTTCAATGTTTTATATTTTTTTTACATTTCATTTTTTAAATATATAAATATTGATAGCAACAACAGATTAAACAAATGTGGCAAAGGGGTCTGTGGATTGGAGGGTGCAATACAATACAATGTAATATTCATATTATATTTACAATATACCCTTAGATGTATAACAGGGCCTTGTATTCCCTAAAATGTTGTTTTCAACATAATTTAAGCTCAGAGGGGTTGGGTTAAATGCGGAAGACACATTTCAGTTGAATGCATTCAGTTGTACAACTGACTAGGTTTCCCCTTTCCTTTTCAAACTGCAAAATTGTCTATCTGCCCAATGGGAAATGTGTAGAGTTTCATAAAGCTTTAAAAAGGTACAAATGTATCTCTGCCCCATGGCAAAATGTATAGAGTTGCAAGGAATTAGCTTAAAACGGCAACATTTTCTCTCCAATGCGAAGAGGGGGGCTTTAAAATGTTCTTTCCCAGGGCCAGATACCTGGTTAGTCCCTGCCATCCAATGCAGAAGTCATAGTAAACTCCTTGTATGCCATTTTTATCGCACACTAAAGTCGGAGTTGTGTTCTGATTTTGAGGGGGTCCCTGATGAATTTGCTATTACAAAAGGCGCCCTCGAACTCAAAAAGTTTGGGAATGCCTGGGCGAGTGGTTTCATATACAGTAGCCTACTACTTGACAGTAATCAAGATGAATTATCAACAGCATTTATTTCGTTAAATTATTTTATGAATGTAAAAATACTAACTCACGGAGTAGTGAAACATATTTTGAGTGTGCGTGAAATGTTTACATGTTGACTGTTGAGTTGACACCAACCTATGGTTGACACATATCTACACGCCCTCCCGCCTCGTTGAAGTATCTTGGGCGTGTTCCATAGAATCAATCTAGTTCATCATGGCGTTCTGATACGGCAGCTGGAGTTCGTTTCTCCGTCGGTCTTTCCCAAACCGTGAATTTGCCAGTTTACATGCTCTCTCGGGCTGTTTCGGAAAGTGCAGAATACAAGAGCGTGGTAAAGATGATTTTCTCTGTGAAGCAGAATAAACTGTGAAAACTATATTACCCGCCAAATAGGCTCTTTCCAAAGTCGCTCATTCCTTGCTTGCTTCCAAGTCGGAGAGAGAAATTGTTCGGAGAGGAGGGGTGGAAGAGGAGGCCCGTCTTTGAGGTAGCTAAGATTTGTGTTTTCAATGACGATTGTTTTCTAACATCAAACATATAATACACAAACTAATGGTAGGTCATTCAATGGCATTTTAATTGTTGAGTCAGTTACATTGGTTTACACACTAATAACTAGAAACGTTACTCACAGCGAACTTTTGACACACTGTTCCATCAACAAGCTAGCTAGCCAACAAGCTAATCTCGGTTATCAACATAATCATGCAGGACATAACTTTTTTCTTATGACCGAGATTAGTTGTGGCTGTAATGTGTCTAATTGTTTTTCATACTTGGACATTGTAGCAAAGTTACGCAAGACCACTGGATGTTTTTCAGATTTGTAGAATGTTTTGTTTTTTTGCGAAAGATTTACTATTCTGCATGTATCCTCTTTCAGAGCTCTGCTCCCAAATCTTGCGCTCTACGAAGTGGTCGTATTGTTTCGCAATACTTGTAAGATACATTTGTAAGAAATATAACTAATTTACTACAGTCAGGGATTATGAGGATCCCTTATGAAATTGTCACGGAGATCCTCTCCGTTCGTTCTGGACACAGTGAAAAATGCACACACCGGTATTGAGTGTAACGCGGTTGTAGTGCATGTAATCCCACTGCTTGAATGTGTCCATCTCTCGCCAGGGTTTCTATAATGCTCTTTAATCTAATAATAGGCTACACTTGTGATTTGAGTCCGTAGGGAATTGAATATATTAAATATTAATTTGGGATTATTTTGCGTCTGTAGTCAACAAATGGCAAATGCTCTAGTTGCAAAACGATTTGATCAGTTACGATTGACAGGTATAAATGGGACAATGAGAGAGAGCATATCGGTAATATTGTAGAATAGGACGTGCAGCCTGGCATGTTATGTTCCCTTTTACCTTTGGGTGTGACTGGCAGGATGACAGAGAACTTTGGAATGTAAGGGTCTTGAACTTTGTTACATTCCACATTTTATACTAGCAGTAAATAGCGCAATACCTTCTTGTTTTATATGCAGGACTCAAACTATTGCCAATTCATATTTTTATATGTGGATGACAACAAACTAATTTACCCCCATATTACAGCTGATGCAGGCACTATGGCCATAGCTGCGGCATGGGAGTGACGTGACAGCACGGACACGGTTTCCTATACACAACCCCCACCACCATGCTCTTCCCACTGAAGTAGAAGCAAATCTCAGAGGTGGAGACAAAGAATGGACGAGTCGGTGCTGTTGGACTTGCTGGAGTGCCCAGTGTGTTTGGAGCGGCTGGATGCCACTGCCAAGGTCCTCCCTTGCCAGCATACCTTCTGCAGGCGCTGCCTCCAGAGCATTCTGGGCTCCCGGGG
Source organism: Oncorhynchus nerka (assembly GCF_034236695.1). Classification (NCBI taxonomy): domain Eukaryota; kingdom Metazoa; phylum Chordata; class Actinopteri; order Salmoniformes; family Salmonidae; genus Oncorhynchus; species Oncorhynchus nerka. The sequence continues at coordinate 69,880,319 of NC_088419.1, forward strand.
AGAGCTGCGCTGCCCAGAGTGTCGCACGCTGGTGGAGTGTGCTGTGGACGAGCTGCCCAGTAACATCCTCCTGGTGCGGCTGCTGGACGGCATCAAACAGAGGCCCCGCCGGGTGGGCCCCGTAGCTGGAGTCTGCGCCAATGGCACAGCCGGCGTCAGGGTGCAGGGCAACGGGCCCAGAGACTCAGGAGTTCCAGGAGCACAGCCCCAGAGAGCCCAGGCTAAGACCACCCCAGTGAGGGTAAGTAGTCCTCTTTCAGGGGGTCGATAAATATGGATGAATGAGCAAGTATGTGGTTTCCCATGGTTCGAGCCAGTTCGGAAACAAAACAAAGCAAATCTGCAGGGATTAAATATACTGAATGAAAATATAAATGCAACATGCTACACTTTCAAAGATTTTACTGAGTTAGTTCATATAAGGAAACCAGTCAATCAAATTCATTAGCCCTCAATCTATGGATTTCACATGACTGGGAATACAAATATGCATCTCTTGGTTACAGACGGATACCTTAAAAATGATCATCCTGAAACATGAGGTGATGGCGGCAGACTGTAGATTATGCCTGCCCAAAACCATAACCCCACCGCCACCATGGGGCACTCTTTTCACAATGTTGACATCAGCAAACTGCTCACCCACGCAATGCCATACACGTGGTCTGCAGTTGAGGCCAGTTGAACGCACTTCCAAATTCTCTAAAATGACATTGGAGGCGGCTTATGGTAGAGAAATTAACATTAAATTATCTGGCAACAGCTCCTGTGGACATTCCTGCAGTCAGCATGCCAATTGCACGCTCCCCCAACTTGAGACTTCTGTGGCATTGTGTTGAGACAAAACTGCACATTTTAGTGGCCTTTTATTGTCCCCAGCAAAAGTTGGATCTGTGTAATGATCATACTGTTTAATCAACATCTTTACATGCTACACCTGTCAGGTGGATGGATTATCTTGGCAAAGGAGAAATGCTCACTAACTAACAGGGATGTAAACAAATTTGTGCACAACCTTTTAAGCTTTTTGTTCATATGAAACATTTCTGTCATCATTTATTTCAGCTCATGAAACATTGGACCAACACTTTACACGTTGGGTTTATATTGTTGTTCAGTGTAGCAGCATGTTGTGTTACTGGCTCTAATCGTTGACCCACATTAGCTATTATCATAGTCAGCTAGCCAGCTGTAGGAACACTAACAGCCCAGTGCGGAATACAACTGGAACTACTGAGCAGATGACAGTTGAGCCAACAAATGATTCCATCCTCCTGGCCTCTGAGTACAATAGTGTCATGAGGTTAATATTAAGAGATTTTTGAACTGATGTTGACCCATGAAATAGAATGGAACGTTGTTGTGCCAGGTACCTGTTGTAGTGATCGTTTTGGATTGAAGGTGAGACAGGCTGTAGGTGTTTGTTAGGACTGACAGTTGCTGTGCAGCACAGAGAGATCAGTGATGATGCAGAGCCAGAGGTAAGTTTAAGAATCCTATTAGCTCTCTGTGTTTAACGGTCAGTGGTGTAGTATAGAATACAGTATATACATATGAAATGGGTGATGCAATATGTAACCACAATTTTGAAAGTGACTAAGATGCCATAGAATAGTGTGGAGTACAGTTAATACATATGAGATGAGTAATGCTAGATACGGAACATTATTAAAGTGGCTAGGGATCCTTTTCTAAAAGTGGCCAGTGTTTCCTAATCTATGTCTATAGGCAGCTGCCCCTAATGTGCTAGTGATGGCTGTTTAGCAGTTGGATGGCCTTGAGATAGAAGCTGTTTTTCAGTCTCTCGGTCCTAACTTTGATACTTGAGGTGCAATTATGGTTAAGTACCTTGCTCAAGGACACATCGTCAGATTTGTCACCTAATCTGTTTGGGGATTTGTACCAGCGACCCTTCGGTTACTGACCAAACTGCTAGGCTACCTGCTGCTCAAGGCAGTGCTTGTTTAGATTTTTGCTCTCTCAATAGCATGTCGTCTGCTCGTTCTCACCCGCAAACAAATACAAGCGTTCTTTTTAATTTGAATAATCTAGGAAAATGTTAAGTACAATGCTTACTTGCATGGCATTCTCTCTTATGAAATATCTTATGAAATAGCCTACCAGTGATATAACATAAGATTAGATTGTCTGTTACATGCAGTAATGTTTAGGTGTGATATGGGCTAGCTTCATTTAGTATTTAGGTCTTGACAACAAGTTGTTTGGTGTATTGTCCCTCATTCAAGAACTTCAAGGAAGGAGCTGGATAGATGGAAGGATGTCCAGGTTGTATGTAGAGTCAGTGGAATACTGTGTTACTGTATCCGTTTTAACTATGCAGGTACAGAGATCATGTTTTCTGTTGGAGAAACTCCCTAATGCTGGTTGAACCTCATTTACTGTAGCAGTACATCAGAAGTCTGCTCATTTCAAAGGGGTGTGGGTGCGTTGGAATTTCCTTCTATTCAGAAAAGCCTGTTTGTTGGAGATAAGAGCTGGTCACACTTGTTACCGCTCCATTATTTGGTCCTTTTGAGGTTTTTTATTCTCATTCTGTTATATGATCCCCTCAGTAAGGAGATGAAACTCTCAATGCCCTGAGCTATTAGCCTAAAGGCATCAGCATGCTTCAGTTCAGCTGGCAGCTATCCAAAATCGTCTAGGTGAACCGAATGAGCGGGCTCGCATAAAATGCCTTATGAGAAATAAGCGGCAATAGTACTGTTTGTCCATTTTGAGATGCCGTGGCCAGTATACACATCCTCAAAATAGTTTGAATCTGTCAATAATTTTGACGTTTTAGCAGAGATCTTAGGTCGCGGAATTTTACATCTACCTAACATGTTTGGTGCAGTATTCCTCAATATAAAAATGTGCATGAAAACGAGTAGTCTCTCGTTGAATGACCACAAAGACGTGACAAAAGAATCCCTGCTGTTGACCAATCACCAAGGAAGGGGCGTAGACTTCACCTACCAACTTTGGCTTGCCTCAAGACATGTTTTGGTGTGCCCCAACATCCCAAAAAACCCTCACAAAGTCCAAAACTATCAAAATGTCACAATGTTGTCATAGTATATGCACAAACTCTTCTCAATGGTTTAGTCTTGGAAGCATGCGGACGCCTTAAGCCCCTGCCTAGAGCGCACACACACCACACCAATACACGCTGGGTGACATTCAAAACCACTGTTTTTGTGAGTGTACGCCAAATGTCTTCAAAGCACATTCAGCTTAATTTCCCAGCATATCCGTGCAAAAGCATGTTGTGTCCTTGTGAAGTCTTCTGCAGTCCCTCCCAGGGCATCTTACCATACAGAGAGAGAGATGAATGGGAGGGTAATTCAGGTGGAATATGTCACAACATGAAAGGCCAAGATCAAAGCGTTGGTTGGCTGGGTACTAGCCCGGTCTGATCCCTCCCTGCCTGCCCGCACAGTGCGTCCAAGAGTGCTGGACCTTGGGGACCCTTTGCCTCGCTGCCCCTGCTTGGCTCTCCTCTTATTGGACTCAGTCATCTACCACACCACACAAACTCCCTCGCTCAATCTCTCCTATTGTCCTCAGTCTCGCCTTCTGTTGTTGTTATGTGTCCCTCAGTCTTTGAACTGGCCCCTTCAGATCGGTTCTCCTGTCCAACCCTGTCTCTCCCTCCAATTCTTATCTGGGCCGAAGAATGGATGGATGGGGGGGTGGAGCCTGGCAGACAGATGCACAACAGGGTTTTGTTTCTGCTTTCCTCTGATCTGACTGACACAGGCATCAGGAGCGTCTCAGGGAGAGTTGTGTGTTTGGGGGGTAGGGATGCTGCTAGTGGCAAACAGAAGTTTATGAAAGAATGCTATGGAAAAGGGTCCCTCCATCCGCTGGCCCTGCCTTGTCACAGTGTAACAGAAGTCACAGTTGTGACACCGTGGCCCTAGCGTGTCTTTGATGTGGAATAAAGGAGCAGGGTAGGTAGCCTCAGTGAAAAGCTGTGTGACTGGAGGTTAGCTCTGTCTCTCAGATTACTGGGATATTTTGTCCTCCTGGTTTTATGTTGATTCATTCTAGAACAACCGTAGTTTTCCATCTTCCCATACGTTTAATGAAATAGAAGTCTTTATCGTGTGATGTGGGCAAAATCCATTGTAAGTGTGGGTCAGGGTTCAGAGGTCGTGGCGGTGTGGGGTCGCAACCAGCAGGGTCGGATGAAAAGAACATGCTCATTAACACAGAGAAGGCACACGATGGGGAGAGAGAGTGGTTCCCCTGGATGGCTTTCATTTATATTTTAGTCTTAGAAATGATTCAAAATAAAGGTTAGGCTATTTTTAAAACTGAATAGCTGAGGCTATGTGATGATTAGTCCTTTTGTCAGCAATAGATTGCTATATGTGTGGATGATTGACCAGGTTTCTTCAAACTGACAACAGACTAGTAGAAACAATAAGTGCAATTGGAACATGGCTCTCTCTAATAGATCTGGAATTGTTCTACAGCTGGTGTCATTGTCACAGGTACACTTTTGATGGGACACTAGCCTTGTGTGAAACCTAGCACGTACATCTGTAGAGGAGGTTATTTGACAACCTGCTCAATGGCAAATGTTGATTAACGACACCGGGGAAGGGCTGCGTGAGGTCGTGAGCTGGATCTCCTGTGGTGTGTGTTGAGTGGAGAGATGCAGCAGTATCCTTTTTAACTGAAGCTCGGGGGGGATAAGGCTGTTGTTTCCCCTGTAGTAATGAGGCCTTAGTACAACTCCCCCTCTGTTTATTGTCTTTTCTCTATTTCTGATCCGCATATCTCCATGAAATGACTTCAAAACGAACAGGGAGCAAAAGGAAAACTCATTAATTTAGCTGCTGCCTATTGGATGTAGCTCCAAGTCCAATTTCCTGTTCCCTGTTAGAAATAGCTTAGCATTTCTGTGTAAAGTAGTTTTTTTCCGTCTTTGTTTTGTACTTGTTTTCTTCCTCCAGTCTTTGGAGTTTTTTTTATTTTTATAGAAAGGAGGAATGTTGTTTACTGCTATGTCCTGGTGTAAAAGTGTCTCATTAAATTCCAGTGCTCCTCCCTGCGTCTGAGGCCGATGAGTCGCGCTGTTGGCCCTCTTTGATGACGACGTTGTTGGCGGCGTTTCCTGCTGGCTGTCTGGCTGACCTCGGCATGTGTGATGGAACACCCTCATTACACCCTCACGCTGCCCACACACTGGCAAATGCATACTTTACTGCTCTCCACTGAGAACGATTGAACCGGCCCTATACCTTTCTCTCTTCTCCTATGGGTAAATCCGTTAAATTAGCTTTTTTGACAGCACCGCTTTTGATTTGAATGTAACCTTCTATACATTTTTGCCTATTGTAGAAGTGCCAAAACAGTCTAGAGATAAAGGTGCTCAAAATTGACCAATTATTTCATTCACCACTATACCATAAGAATAGATAAATGTTTGAGGTTGATATCATTTAAAAGCTTACAAAAAGGGTTCTCAAGCTATTTAATAATTTCTGTGAAAAAAAGTAATTTATATTAAATAGTAAATAATATTGCTATTTTATCTAAAAATAAAAAATACGTACATTCAGATTATTTGTTCATTTACATTACCAGTTAAAAGTTTTAGAATATCGTCACATTCAAGGTTTTTCTTTATTTGTACTATTTTCTGCGTTGTAGAATAATAGTGGAGACATTAGCACATATGAAGACACTATGAAATAGTACATATGAAATCATGTAGTAACCAAAAAAGTATTAAACAAATCTAAATATATTTTTGTATTTGAGATTCTTCAAATAGCCACCCTTTGCCTTGATGACAGCTTTGCACACACTTGGCATTCTCTCAACCAGCTTCACCTGGAATGCTTTTCCAACAGTCTTGAAGGAGTTCCCACATGCTGTGCACTTGTTTGATGGTTTTCCTTTACTTTGCGGTCTGACTCATCCCAAACCATCTCAATTTGGTTGAGGTCGGGAGATTGTGGAGGCCAAGTCATCTGATGCAGCACTCCATCTCTCCCCTTCTTACACAGCCTGGAGGTGTGTTTTGGGTTATTGTCCTGTTGAAAAACAAATTATAGTCCCACTAAGCCCAAACCATATGGCATGGCTTATCTCTGCAGAATGCTGTGGTAGCCATGCGAGTTAACTGCCTTGAATTCTAAATAAATCAGTGTCACTAGTAGAGGTCGGCCGATTAAATTAGGGCCGATTTTCAAGTTTTCATAACAATCGGAAATCAGTATTTTTGGGCGCAGATGTTGCCCCAATTTTTTTTTATACCTTTATTTAACTAGGCAAGTCAGTTAACTTGTTATGGCTGCAATTCCGATATCGGGATCGATATGACAACTACCAGTGAAAAGAGAGGGCGCCAAATTTAACCACAGAAATCTCATAATTACAATTACTAAAACATACATGTGTCTTATATCATTTTAAAGCTATTCTCGTTGTTAATCCCACCAAAGTGTCCGATTTCAAATAGGCTTTTCAGCGAAAGCACTACAAACGATTATGTTAGGTCTCCACCAAACCACAATAAGCACAGCCATTTTTCAGCAAAATAGCATTCACAAAAAGCATAAAGATAAAATGAATCACTAACCTTGAATTATCTTCATCAGATGACACTCATAGGACTTCATATTACACAATACATGCATGTTTTGTTTGATAAAGTTCATATTTATTTAAAAGTTCAAAAACATCAAGTGATTTTGCATAGCCACATCGTTTCAACAGAAATACTCATAAATGTAGATGATAATACAAGTTATACACATGGAATTATAGATATACCTCTCCTTAACCTCTTGCTCCTACTCGGGACGCATGCGTCCCATCTAGAGCTCTGGAAATGCAAATGCGCTACGCTAAATGCTAATAGTATTAGTTAAAACTCAAACGTTCATTAAAATACACATGCAGGGTAGTGAATTAAAGCTACACTCGTTGTGAATCCAGGCAACAAGTCAGATTTTTAAAATGCTTTTCGGCGAAAGCATGAGAAGCTATTATCTGATAGCATGTAACACCCCAATAGACCCGCAGGGGACGTAAACAAAATAATTAGCATAGTCGTCGCTACACAAACCGCACAAATAAAATATAAAACATTCATTACCTTTGACCATCTTCTTTGTTGGCACTCCTAGATGTCCCATAATCACTATTGGGTCTTTTTTTCGATTAAATCGGTCCATATATAGCCTAGATATCGATCTATGAAGACTGTGTGATAAACGGAAAAAAAATAGCGTTTCATAACGTAACGTCATTTTTTAAAATTCAAAAAGTCGACGATAAACTTTATCAAAACACTTCGAAATACTTTTGTAATGCAACTTTAGGTATTAGTACACGTTAATAAGCGATACAATTCATCAGGAGGCGATGTAAAATCTTTAGCTGTCGTCTGGAAAAACATGTCCGGAGAGAGCTCGACCAAAATATCTAGTCGGAGACCGGAGGGAAGTGGTTCCCTTGATTCGGTTCAACCAAGAATCAAAGCTGAATCAAATGACAAGACTCTAGACAACGTGTGGAAGCTGTAGGCGCTGAAACCTCGGTCTTATGTAATTCGGTTCACTTTGAACAATTCCTGGAAGTAGCGCAAGGATATTTATTTCCATTTTCAGTGATCAGGTTTTCCTGCGCTTTTCGATGAAACTCACGTTCTGTTAAAGCCACAGCCGTGGTTTAACCAGTTTTATAAACGTCTGAGTGTTTTCTATCCACACATACTAATCATATGCATATACTATATTCCTGGCATGAGTAGCAGGGCGCTGAAATGTTGCGCAAAATGTTTTTTTACCCCTTTTTCTCCCCAATTTTCATGGTTTCCAATTATTGTAGTAGCTACTATCTTGTCTCATCGCTACAACTCCCGTACGGGCTCGGGAGAGACGAAGGTTGAATGTCATGCGTCCTCCGATACACAACCCAACCAGCCGTACTGCTTCTTAACACAGCGCGCATCCAACCCGGAAGCCAGCCGCACCAATGTGTCGGAGGCTACACCGTGCACCCGGCAACCTTGGTTAGCGCGCACTGCGCCCGGCCCGCTACAGGAGTCGCTGGTGCGCGATGAGACAAGGATATCCCTACCGACCAAGCCCTCCCTAACCCGGACGACGCTAGGCCAATTGTGCGTCGCCCCACGGACCTCCCGGTTGCGGCCGGGAGGACCTGCGTTCCAGACTCCCTGGGCGCGAACCCAGGGACTCTGATGGCACAGCTGGCGCTGCAGTACAGTGCCCTTAACCACTGCGCCACCCGGGAGGCCGTATGTTGCGCGATTTTTAACAGAATGTTCGAAAAAGTAGGGGGTAGGAGGAAGAGGTTAATGATGCAACCGCTGTGTCAGATTTAAAAAAAAAAATAATAATAATAATTACGGAAATAGCAACCCATGCAATAATCTGAGACGGCGCTCAGAACAGTAGCCAAATTAGCCTCCATGTTGGAGTCAACAGAAAAAAAAAAAATACATGATAAATGTTTCCTTACCTTTGATGAACTTCATCAGAATGCAGTCCTAGAAATCCCAGGTCCACAATAAATCTTGATTTGTTCGAAAATGCTACTTTGGTTAGTGCGTTTGGTAAACAATTACAAAGTCACAAAGCGCGTCCACTATAACGTGACGAAATGTCCAAACGTTCCGTAACAGTCAGTAGAAACATGTCAAACGATGTACTGAATCAATATTTAGAATGTTGTTTACATATATCTTGAATAACGTTCCAACCGGAGAATTAGAATTACTTCAGATGACAGGTGGAACGCAGGTCCTTCCCCTGTGAACGCACCTGGTGAAAGCATGGTCCACTCATGGGTGTGGTGACTGTTTCCTGTGTCAATCGACCCCCCCTTCACATTAGTCATCAGACAAAGTTCTATTGACTGCTGACATCTAGTGGAAGGCGTAGGAAGTGAACTCATCCATATCTCGCTGTAATTTCAATGAGACCTTGGTTGAAAATCTGCCACCTCCAGATAAAGAAAAACAACAGGAAATGGAATTTCTCAGATTTTTGCCTGCTATATGAGTTCTGTTATACTCCGACATAAAACAGTTTTAGAAACTTCAGTGTTTTCTATCCAATACTACTAATAATATGGAAATATTAGCAACTATGACTGAGGAGCAGGCCGTTTGATATGGGCACCTTTCATCCAAGCTACTCAATACTGCTCCAGCAGGCATAAGAAGTTAACACAACACAACTAATTGGCTCAAATGCATTAAGAAGGAAAGAAATTCCACAAATTCACTTAACAAGGCTATTAATTGAAATGCATTCCAGGTGACTACCTCATGAAGCTGGTTGAGAGAATGCCAAAAGTGTACAGAGCTGTCAAGGCAAATGGTGGCTATTTGAAGAATCGCAAATTAAATATATTTAGATTTGTTTAACACTTTTGTTTACTATATGTGTTATGTGTTATTTCATAGTTTTGATGTCTAAACTATTATTCTACAATGTAGAAAATAGTCAAAATAAAGAAAAACCCTTGAATGAGTAGGTGTTCTAAAACTTTGACTGGTACTGTATGTTGTAGTTTAGACCCTATTTTACATAATCTGAAGTGTTTTTATTGTGCCCACCATCGTTTGAGAGACAGCATGCAACCCACCCTGTACTCAAGAGCATGTTTTGGCTGATAAATGTAGTAAAATGGGAATAAAATAGAAACATCAACTTTCAAATAGTACCGTAAAGATGGTTAGAGGTCCACACATCAGAAAATGTTGACTTGAATGGGAATATCAGTTTTAAATATACTGTCAAGCCTAAACTACAACAGGGAATGGGGATACCTAATCAGTTGCACAACTGAATGCATTCAACAGAAATGTGTCTTCTGCATTTAACCAAACCCCTCTCAATCATATGTGAATATGAAAAAAGGAGTTTACGCATTTTTAGATAATTGATGTTAGATTTAAAAATGGCAAAGTTTTTAATTAAAATAATCTAGCTTTTAACACATATAGTAGTAAACAAAAGTGTTAAAGTTAGTTTTTTACAGTGATGATGGTGGTTGTCTCATGGTATGATATGCAAAATGGGTCAACTTTGAGCAGCTCTATCTCCTGAATGTTTTGGCATTCAGGTCCAAAAAGTAATTTTCTGATCACCTTCCATGGGCAAGTATGTATTGACGGTTTTGTTCAAATCACAAGGGATGCTGTCAAAAAGTGATTTAATTGAAATGGATTTACCCCCTTCTCGTTCTTTCACACATTGCCTTACCCTATCCCGACTCTAACTCTCTTCTCTCCTGTGAGTTTCCCATGGAAGTCCAGAGGGAGCTGGGAGCTAAGTGTATTATTATCATCCACCTAATGCCTGTCTTTGTGAAACCCTCACCATCTCTTCTTTCATGTCTCTAAGGGGCCCATCCTTTCTGCTAAGTGGCTTCTTCTGCCTCTCCCTGTATTCCTCTCTGCTTCTCCCTCTCCATCTGATCTCTCGGTCTCATATCTAGCTGGAGCCTGTGCCTATCTCCCTTTCCTTCTGGCTGTAGCCTGAAAAGGTTAATGAGATTGGCCAATCAATACCAGTCTAGTGAGACAGCACTGCTCACATTCTGGCACGAGCAAACACTTAGCCTAGACTTTGGCTGTGTGTGTGTGTATGCTCGTTGTCACGGCATGATGTGTGGGTGTACGTGTTGCCCATGCTGGTTATGCTATGGGAATGACTATGTCCTGCTCTGGGGTTGACATAATTCCAGGGGAGTGGATCAAAAGACTTAATCATAAGATTAAGGTGTAGCTATGGTTACTACCTCCTTTATAAGGCAGTATCGGTCCCTTGGTGAGGAGGGTGTGTTGGTTAGGGATTTTGAGAATGTTTTCACCTCAGACACGTAAGGTGAATTAAATCAGTTTTTTCTCCATTAGTCTATCTCCGCAGATAGAACGGTGTGTTGGTGTTAATGTGTGTCTGATCTTTTTATCTGCCTCCCCAGACAAACCTTAGAAGCTGTGTGTGTTCAGACAGACCTGAAAAGCTGTGTGTGTTCAGACATCTGAGGGTGTGTGTGTGTGTGTGTGTGTATGGAATGCCACAGGGAGTCGCAGGTTTCTGTATTCCTTCTAAACACTGGGCCTGTCTGGTCTCGTCCACACTGCTTTTGTGTTGTTCCTGTCTGTGTGTTCTGCGTCTTTGTTGTGAACTTTACAAGCTGTTTGAACTGTGGGTTTTGCTCTGATATGAGGTGGCTGTACATTAAGGCTTTAGCAGTGTGTCGATAAGCCCGGCAGGCAGAAAGGAAGGCAGGAATCAAAGGCATCCAGCAGAAGGGAATCATCCGGAATTAATCAGGCAGAGAGGTAGGCAACCAGGCAGACACAGGCAACCAGGCAGGCGCCTTAGCAGCTGTTGCCCTAAGGGCAGAGTCACCTGCACCTTCTGCCTCCTGTCCTGACAGACTGACTCATATTCATGAGGGGGCGAGGCAGCCATCTTTACTTTCATCAGGTATGTAAGGGATAATCAACGAGGGGCTTTGTGTTCTATGGAAAATAATGCATGACTTGGTAGGTGTGTTCAACGTCGTTAGCGGTGTTTCCAGAGAATGCATAGAGCCCTGAGTTAATTATACCTTATACCAAGGCTATATTTGCTGATAGAAATGTGTTCATCCACTGAAGTAGCTATCAAGTTTACTAGAAAGCTACTGTAGTTGCCTTGGTAACCAAACATACTTGCTAGCTTAGCTAACCAAACCACCAGTCCTCATACAGTAGCTTGCTATTATGAAAATCGAATTCAACAATGCCAATGATTTCAATTCTACTTTTGCTTTCAAAAGGAGCTCAAACATAGAACATGTAAGAATGAACTTCATAGCCATGAATTGAACCGCTCATTACAGGAGAATAATGCACTCTGTAGCATGTCCTTCTAGCCAATCAGAATCGAGTTTTCAACACTGCCATGGTATAATCGAATGTAATGTAAGGCGTGAAACTTATATTTATTTGCATTACAACAACAACCTTGTGGAATTTATAGACTGTAATCTGTCACAATTCAGTCAGTGTGTGTGTTCTGTTGTCTGTGAAGGTGTGGTGTGAATGTTGATTCTGTGTAAGACTAGACTCTGGGTGGCCTAAACTCAGCTTTTGCCAACCTCAACCCCCCTCCTGACTAGGGATGCAGCATTAGTTGAATAACCGTGTAACTGACAGTTGGATGAAGATAAGATAAATGTCAACCGTTGAAATAGGCCTACATTTATTTTAGAATGGATTTTTATTAACTTTATTTTCATGTAGATAAACTTTACCTGATAGCGGGAGTGTTTACTAATGATTATAAGCTATTTTTCTAACTTAGTCTTTCTATTAAACTTTCTACATCCCCTTTAACATTCCTTTGATTCTCGAGCAGCTAATCGCTAGATGTGTGGGGATGTAGAGAGCTATAGTCCATAGCACTTCAGTAATAAAAATGTTGTGTGGACTTCCTTTTATAAAGTGCACATTTTCATTGCTTGCTAGTAAGTAAATCGGTATTCATTTAAAACATGTTGGATGTGTCTGACTTAATTAATTATTCAACAGCAGTCGACAAGGTTGTTCTGGCTCTGAGGCCTATATTGTTCTAATACTGTGTCAAATGGACAATGCGCCAATCCTCCAACCTGGCATGGTATAATTTGATACAGAATTTTAAAAAATCTTAAAGAATAATCCATGCTTATCAGGCCCGGTGCTAACCGATATGCCACCCTAGGGCGAGAACCCAAAAATTGCCGCCTTCCTATTTCCACAAAGTAGAATAGTAGCCTAGGCTATACAGTTTCAGCCCACAATGCATTTTTTTTTACCTTTATTTAACTAGGCAAGTCCGTTAAGAACAAATTCCCCTGTTCAGGGGCAGAACGACAGATTTGTACCTTTTCAGCTCGGGGGTTTGAACTTGCAACCTTCCGGTTACTAGTCCAACACTCTAACCACTAGGCTACCCTGCCACCCCATGTGGTAGGCTACCCTGCCCATGTGGTGGCCTACTGTTTGTAAAACGGGCACTTTACACTTAATCCCTTTGGTTATATACATTTCTGTTAATGCATGTATTAATTACAGTAATTTACCCTTCTCATTCTCGGAGTGGAAACGTTTGCAGAGTTCAAAACCTGCTACACTTGTGAGAAACAAGTTTTGGTTTATTTCATACCGTGTAGGTGCTCCATGTGAGCAATGAACATGTCTGGTTTCTCTGTCCTGTTAATGTTGATGGAGTGTGCGCACCTGAGCATGCATAAAGTACTTGGCCTAGTTCTCACAAATGTCAAATGTTGTAAAGTGCCCAGCTGGGTTCTGTTCTTTTCTTCACCTCACACAGTAAGTAAAATACATCTTTTTATTTTATTTTTTACATCCGTTCAAATGTTAATTCCTCACAGTATTAGAAAAATCATGATTCCGTATGTTATTTCATAGTTTTGATGTCTTAACTATTATTCTACAATGTAGAAATGTACAAAAATGTGACAGAACCTCTCCAACCAGGCATTTCTTCATTTGTTGATGCATTTTTATAAATAATAGCCAATGAATTAATTAATTAATTGTTACCGCCCAGTTTTTGCCCCCACCCCCTTTCCCCATCGGACTTTGTTTGAATGGTTTTGTGTGTAGAAACAGGATCTGTATGAAAAAAAATTATATGCAGAAAAGCGACAAGGTAGGCATGTCTTTATTTGAATGGCCTAATAGTGAATTGTTACCTCCCCGCTTTTGACTCCCACCCCCCTCCAAAATGGTTATGTTCGTAACCGTGTACATTGGCCTGGCCAATTACTGGTAACTCAAATTCCAAGACCGTTATAGCCCAAGCGTTGAGACACTCACACCTGTGATGACCAACAAAGCACTCTCTTCCAACAACCAGCTCTGTAGAGTAGCTATGTGTGTGTGTGGTCCAACCACAGAGACTTCCTGATTTAGATACTTACTTCATGAGTTTGTTAGTGTCTCAAGCACACACCACACAGGGCATCTGGTTATTCAGCCTTGGGTTGATCATAATCCCTATCCCGCTTGACCTCTGACCCTGTGTTGTGATTGGTGGCCTGTGATTGGTTGACCATGGCTCATTGGCTGGCTGGCATGTTAAGTGTCCATTACCTATCCCCAGGGCTGATTCATGGTTTGGTGGGAGTTAAGTTTGACCTCTGGCCCATTACTTCCACTGTGGAAGAGGTGTGTGTGTGTGCGCACCCACCTCTGAGGATTTTGATACAGATGCATGGTCCATCCTCTGAAAAGGATCGATAGGCAGGAAGACAGCCACACTTCTTCTACCCACTCCCTTTTTGCTCGCTCTTCCGTCAGATCTGGTGGGAGCGCTGAGTTTCAAGTTGACGCTGTAGAAGGGAAACATGTCATATACAAGAATACTCTCTTAACCTCTGACCTGTCTCTTCTCCGCACCATGTCACACACACAGGTTTGTATTTCTATCCTTGTGGGGACCAAAAAAAGGATTCCCATTCAATATTCTATTTTCACTAACCCTAATTCTAACAAGATCCCAACCGATATTTATCGGTTCACTGATTATTATCAGTGAACAGTTTATCGCTTTATTATCAGTTTACCGCTATATCGGTATTGGCTGATAATTCCACCAATATTCAATAAATAGAATGTAAAAATGGAATCACATGCTTATCTGAACACTTCTCATGTCATTGTCACAATGTGAAATCTACCTTTGAAGCATAGGTATTGTGCAATTGCTATTTTGGATGGCAATTTATGATAATTATGACTTTCATTTCCCCACTAAAACAATATATCAGCAGATGTATTGGTAAGTTTTGTCCTCAAAAGAATTGCTATTGGACCCCAAAAAAGATTGATTGGGCTCTAATTCTAATCCGAATTGTAACCCGAACACCTAAGCTTTAAGTAGCCTTTTTACTTGTGGGGACTGGCAAAAGGCCTTTTTTTTTACTATCCTTGTGAGGACTTCTGGTCCCCACATGGATAGTAAAACCAAACACACAATAGTATGTTTTGACTTGATAGGAACAGTCTGATCCTGGTCCCAGTGGAGCTTTGACCCTTGGCCTGTGTGATAGTTGTTGATGCCACATCCAGTCAGTGTCCCAGTGCTCTGAGGATGGAGATAAGGAATCTCATTGGGAACCCTGTGAGAGGAAACCAGACGATCTCTCTGTTGCTCTTTATCAGCCAATAAGTTGAGTCATTTGATCAGCTCCTACTGGTTCTACTCCAATATCTCAGCTGCTCAGCACATACCACTACAGTCTACAGTCCTATGATTATTTGATATCGCATCTGTTTCCCACAGAGCCACAGAGATGAAGTGTGTGTGTCCGTACTCGGTATGAGGGAGTCAGTGAAAGAGAGCTCCAGTGTTCTCACTTACTTTCCATGCTTGGGGCCTCTCCTGACAGTGTGTGATTAATTATTGAAGTTGGCTTGAATTAGAAGAGGAGAGCTGTTGAGGAATGAGAGGGGGCTCTAGTAGTTGTTGGTTTCTCTGCCTCACACACACACACACACACGAGCGTGCTCTCGCTCTCTTACACACGCGCCGACTCTTTCTGACTCTGGTCAGGGTGGCGGAGAGAATCAACCTAGGCACACCTGAGTAATATGTCACACACACGATTCTCCCAGGTGGGCTAACGAGATATGTTTAGTGTTCTGTGTCTTGTTTTGGTGACTCAGACTTATCCCGTGTGTTTGTTTTGGTGACTCAGACTGGTATACACCCTTGACAGGGTTTCCGTTAGCCGGTAAATGCCAGCTTTTGGCCGATTTTTAAAATAAAAAATTACCGGCCAAATTGTCCAAAAATAAAAATCCATTGCAAAATAATGTTTTTTATTCATTGATTGACATACCAGGAAATGTGCTCTAACTTCAAAGTCAAATATACTTCATATGCCAATAAATCCCCAAGCTGCTTGGAAATCAGTATTGTTTGTGTGTGTGTGTGTGTTTCCATTTATTTTATTTTTTTTACTCATAAGGGTCTTCAGCTAACTGTACCCAGGCTGGGCAAAATTGGCAAAGATTGTGTTTATTCCTGTTTCCAGTGTGCCTGTCGAGATGGGATTCTTTCTAAAACAGAGTTAAGACAGACTCAAGATCGCTCCTTCCTGAGGACAAAGAAGGCTGTTGCGCATCAGAAGCTGCTCCAAGAGTTGGGAAGTTATGACTTCCGAACAGCAGCGGCTCACATTGAACAGGCACGACGGGTACACCGTAAACGCAAGTCAATTAGAGGCAAATTAATTGTGTTCGTTAAGCCCGGTCCTCAACATATGCTTGCCATGTATAGTATAAAGATTTGGAACGATTGATATACATTAGAGTAATGATCTGTGTTATGGGCAATTGGTGCATTTCAGTCTCGCTTATTCAGTGGGACTTGGAAATGGAAAATTAACTATTCACATCGGAGAGTTACAATGTTGAAATCACTAGGCAGCCATCTGCCTACAGTAGGAAACCGTTATCAATAAGCCACGTACAGTGGGGCAAAAAAGTATTTAGTCAGCCACCAATTGTGCAAGTTCTCCCACTTAAAAAGATGAGAGAGGCCTGTAATTTTCATCATAGATACACTTCAACTATGACAGACAAAATGAGAAAAAGAAATCCAGAAAATCACATTGTAGGATTTTTAATGAATTTATTTGCAAATTATGGTGGAAAATAAGTATTTGGTCAATAACAACATTTTAGCTCAATACTTTGTCATTGCCAACAAAGGGTATATAACAGAGGTCAAACGTTTTCTGTAAGTCTTCACAAGGTTTTCACACACTGTTGCTGGTATTTTGGCCCATTCCTCCATGCAGATCTCCTCTAGCGCAGTGATGTTTTGGGGCTGTTGCTGGGCGACTCCAGGACCTTGAAATGCTTCTTACGAAGCCACTCCTTCGTTGCCCGGGCGGTGTGTTTGGGATCATTGTCATGCTGAAAGACCCAGCCACGTTTCATCTTCAATGCCCTTGCTGATGGAAGGAGGTTTTCACTCAAAATCTCACGATACATGGCCCCATTCATTCTTTCCTTTACACGGTCCCTTTGCAGAAAAACAGCCCCAATGCATGATGTTTCCACCCCCATGCTTCACAGTAGGTATGGTGTTCTTTGGATGCAACTCAGCATTCTTTGTCCTCCAAACACGACGAGTTGAGTTTTTACCAAAAAGTTCTATTTTGGTTTCATCTGACCATATGACATTCTCCCAATCTTCTTCTGGATCATCCAAATGCTCTCTAGCCAACTTCAGACGGGCCTGGACATACACTGGCTTAAGCAGGGGGACACGTCTGGCACTGCAGGATTTGAGTCCCTGGCGGCGTAGTGTGTTACTGATGGTAGGCTTTGTTACTTTGGTCCCAGCTCTCTGCAGGTCATTCACTAGGTCCCCCCGTGTGGTTCTGGGATTTTTGCTCACCGTTCTTGTGATCATTTTGACCCCACGGGGTGAGATCTTGCATGGAGCCCCAGATCGGGGGAGATTATCAGTGGTCTTGTATGTCTTCCGTTTCCTAATAATTGCTCCCACAGTTGATTTCTTCAAACCAAGCTGCTTACCTATTGCAGATCCAGTCTTCCCAGCCTGGTGCAGGTCTACAATTTTGTTTCTGGTGTCCTTTGACAGCTCTTTGGTCTTGGCCATAGTGGAGTTTGGAGTGTGACTGTTTGAGGTTGTGGACAGGTATTTTATACTGATAACAAGTTCAAACAGGTGCCATTAATACAGGTAACGAGTGGAGGACAGAGGAGCCTCTTAAAGAAGTTACAGGTCTGTGAGAGCCAGAAATCTTGCTTGTTTGTAGGTGACCAAATACTTATTTTCCACCATAATTTGCAAATAAATTCATTAAAAATCCTACAATGTGATTTTTCTGGATTTTTTTACTAATTTTGTCTGTCAATAGTTGAAGTGTACCTATGATGAAAATTACAGGCCTCTCTCATCTTTTTAAGTGGGAGAACTTTCACAATTGGTGGCTGACTAAATACATTTTTGCCCCACTGTATATCACACATGACCCGAGTCACGACCCCACGATAGTTCAAATTACAATAAACATACCATTTAACATCATCCAGTAGAACTGTAAAAGGAGAATTTGAGCTTTGTGCTTTCATACAGTACATGCATGGTGCGGGTCTCGTTTCACAGGAGCTCTGTAAAATAAGCTTTCAATGATCCAGCCTTAACGAATTTTGTTTATTTACATATCAAATTTGATTGTCCAACAGCAGTTTTACAGTTTTTTTTTCTTCATTTTTGTGGCTGCCTAGTGTGTCCTCTTTCCACTGCTGTGGTGCTGAATCGCAGAAGGAATGGGGAGTCGGGCAGGCCTGCCTGGTCATGGCTAGAAGGGATCCAGCTTTTGTCAAATTAATGTAAAAGGTTGAATTTATTTGCATTTTAGCTAACCCTTTTCCTAACCTTAACCTAGTTCTCCTAACCTGCTACGAAAGTAAAATCTGACGTTAATTTGACAACATTTGGATCCCTTCTAGCCATGACAGGCTGGCCCTGGTGTTCGTAGACAGCCATGTTTTTTTATTTATTAGGCCTAGTTTCAGTTAGAGGCCTAGATTGTATTTGAAAACAGCTGTGTTTTTGTTATTTATTAATTCATGTTCATACAAATAGCCTATAGTACAGGTTGTTCGCAAATTATATTATACAAATATATTTTGAAATTGTTTTATTACTCTGTAGGTGACTTGTTCTTCTCGGCAATTTTTTCTTTGTTAAATTATATTGTTATGATTTATAGTGGGGATGAAGACTCAACGGGCAATGTTTTGCTTTTCAATAAAACCTGTTGTGTTGTTTAAGAACATCGTTCTACTTACTTTTATTACAACTTTACAGGTCAATTTCTATTGTTTAAATGAATTACAATAATCTAAATGTGATTTTGAGCACCGTGGGTGGAAGCCTAAATACGTTACGCACCCAGTGCATATGGATGTCTGGTAAATTAAAGTATTGCATGACCCACACCAGAGTTTCCATTAGGAAAATGTTGCACCAGACATTCTACCAGCAGCATTTTCATTTACCGGACATTTTGAGAAATTGAGAAATATCCCAGAGCCCTATGCATTGGGTGTGTAACCTGATAATGGCGTCCACCTACGGTGCTAAGAATCACATTTAGATTATGGTAATTAATTTTAACAGAACATGCAAGTCGATGCAAATATATTGCATGACCTTACTGAATTCTGATGCACACTTTTTGAAGTTAATCAATCAAATGTATTTATAAAGCCCTTCTTACATCAGCTGATATCTCAAAGTGCTGTACAGAAACCCAGCCTAAAACCCCAAACAGCTAGCAATGCAAGTAGTAGGAGCAATGTGGCTAGGAAAAACTCCCTAGAAAGGCCAAAACCTAGGAAGAAACCTATAGAGGAACCAGGCTATGAGGGGTGGCCAGTCCTCTTCTGGCTGTGCCGGGTGGAGATTATAACAGAACATGGCCAAGATGTTCAAATGTTTATAGATGACCAGCAGGGTCAAATAATAATAATAATCAGTGTTTGTCGAGGGTGTCAGTTGGCTTTTCATAGCCGATCATTGAGAGTATCTCTTCCGCTCCTGCTGTCTCTAGAGAGTTGAAAACAGCAGATTTGGTACAGGTAGCACGTCCAGTGAACAAGTCAGGGTTCCATAGCCGCAGGCAGAACAGTTGAAACTGGAGCAGCAGCACGGCCAGGGGGACTGGGGACAGCAAGGAGTCATCAGGCCAGGTGGTCCTAGGGCTCAGGTCCTCCTCCTCCGAGAGAGAAAGATAGAATTAGAGAGCATACTTAAATTCACACAGGACATCGGATAAGACAGGAGAAATACTCCATATATAACAGACTGACCCTAGCCCCCTGACACAAACTACTGCAGCATAAATACTGGAGGCTGAGACAGGAGGGGTCGGGAGACACTGTGGCCCCGTCCGACGATATCCCCGGACAGGGCCAATAGACTAAATAGTCCACATGTACTTTTCTTCAGCAAACAATATGCATAACGAACAACAAAATCAATCTACTATCCCCCATACTAGAAAGTTCACCTATTCTATTGGTCATCTTGTCAAGAAAGAAATAGCCTATTCCAAACACTCTGGGACAGTTGTGGGATGATGAATCCCAAATTCATACAACCGGTAGGCCTAGGCTACTTAAACATTTAAAAAGCAATGAAAAATCAAAATATTTTTGCTTAAAATGTTGATAAACGATTATTTCTTCACATTATGTTGCACACTGCACATGTGAGCGGTTTCATGTGACGGAGATGAAAGTATCCGTTAGAGATGCTGAACTAGAGAAGATGTAATATGCAACAACTAGCATGTGTTGCTAATATGAATAGGATTGTGCCTTTGGCTACTGGAAATCTAAATAAAGTTTTATTTAAAATGATTGCCTTTGCATATGGCCTGATTTGTCTAGGATACTTGGAAGGAAGGTAAGACCTGCCTCATATGTAAAGAGAGAAACTTTGACGTTTCAAATGATTGTTTTTTTTAATGCAATACTGCCTTCTGCTCATTGCAAAGTGGTGTGTGACGCGCCGATAAAGCCTGCGTTCTGCTGCCTATGCATTTTCTGTTTGATAAATAAGATGCATAACGAATATACTGTACACGTGCCAATTTAATTATGCTAATTAACCTATAGACCGATAAGCATGACTATTGAAATTAGCGATACACGATATATCTGTGAAGATATTCGATTTGGCCGACATCTGCCTGATGTCTAGTTTAACCTCTCTGGGATCGTTCGGGACGCTAGCGTCCCACCTCGCCAACAGCCAGTGAAATTGCAGGATGCCAAATTCAAAACAACAGAAATCTCATAATTAAAATTCCTCCACCATACAAGTATTTTACACCATTTTAAAGATGCACTTCTCGTTAATCCAACCACAGTGTCCGATTTCAAAAAGGCTTTTCGGCGAAAGCAGAACATATCATTATGTTTGGTCAGCAACTAGTCACAGAAAGCATTCAGCCATTTTCCAACCAAAGAGCGGTGTCACAAAAAGCAGAAATGTAGATAAAATTATTCACTAACCTTTGACGATCTTCATCAGATGACACTCCCAGGACTCAATGGTACACAATGCATGTATGTTTTGTTCAATCAAGTTCATATTTATATCCAAAAACCTCAGTTTACATTGGCGCCATGTTCAGAAATGCCTCCAAAACATCCGGAGAAATTGCAGAGAGCCACATCAAATAACAGAAATACTCATCATAAACTTTGAAAGATACATGTTTTACATAGAATTAAAGAAACTTGTTCTTAATGCAAACGCTGTGTCAGATTTAAAAAAAAAAAAGCTTTACGGCAAAAGCACAATATTCAATCTGAAAACGGGTTCAGCCACAAAAGCAAGCCATGGAGTTACCAGCCAAATTGTGGAGTCAACAAAAGTCTTAAATAGCATTATAAATCTTCACTTACCTTTGCTGATCTTTGTCGGAATGCACTCAAAGGACTCCCACTTCCACAAGAAATGTTTGATTACGTCCATATTCATGTCCAAATACCTCCGTTTTGTTCGCACGTTTAGTTCACTATTCCAAAGGCACAGTGCGCAAGTGCAAAATCCAGACGAAAAGTCAAGAGTTCCATTGCAGTTTGTAGAAACATGTCAAACAATTTACAATCAATCCTTAGGGTCCTTTTTATAATAAATCTTCAATAATATTCCAACCAGACAAAAGCGTATTCATTACAGAGGAAAAAGAAGGAACGGCGTGACCACGCAGTAAACAACTGATTGGCCACCGCCAAGTCCACTTGTTGAAACAGCTCTTATTCGACCTCCTTCTACAATAGAAGCCTCAAACAACTTTCTAAAGACTGTTGACATCTGCTGGAAGCCTTGGGAAGTGCAATCTGGCCCCATAGACACAGCATATTGGATAGGCAATCATTAAAATTAAACTACAAACCTCAGATTTCCCACTTCCTAGTTGGATTTGTCTCAGGTTTTTGCCTGCCATATGAGTTCTGTTATACTCAGACATCATTCAAACCGTTTTAGAAACTTTAGAGTGTTTTCTATCCAATACTTCTAATAATATGCATATATTAGCATCTGGGACAGAGTAGCAGGCTGTTTACTCTGGGCACCTTATTCATCCAAGCTACTCAATACTACCCCCCTGTCACCAAGAGGTTAATGCTGATGTGCAAAACTGATGTGAACGCTGACGTGCATACCTATATAACATGGGTGCATGAAGTAATGACGCCCCGTAAAATTTTGTGCAACACAGCATTCCTAACCTAGCCCACAATGTCTGCTGTGTGGATCGAGCAGTCAACAAGCCGAGCAGTCATTTGAAAGAGTAAGAAAATGTCAGCAAGACAACTCAAAGGCGAAATCCATTAAAGCCAAGATAATGGAATTCATTGCCCTTGACTATCAACCATTCTCTGTCGTGGGTGATGTTGGCTTTTGCGTCTGGATGAGCACTGGTACACACCAACGTTAGCACACTTTCAAATGTTCAGATGTTGCCCTACCACAGTTACACAGTAATAGCGTCACTGCTATTAGCTTCACGACTGAAATTTGGACCAGCGATATCAGCCCCATGAGCATGCTTAGTCTGACAGCAAAGTGGGTTGACCAGGATTTCGTACTGGGGAAAGTCGTATTTCATGCTCATGAATGTGCTGGTTGTCGTACCGCTGCTGCCATTTCAATGGCATTTGAGAACATGTTGGAAACATGAACACACTAGCTAGCTCCATTCAAACAACAGACTCGAGAAATAAGCTCATCAACTGCGCCTGCAGCAGACGTTCTACCCTCTTTCATGACATTGAAACGAAACGCCTGCTCAACAAAACTGCCGACACAAGCTGTGAACAAGCTATTCGGTGGTATTCTCTCTTTACTGTGTCGCCACCATGCTCAATGCTAGGTACAATGACCGCTACTTCGTCGCAGACAAACAGGGTTCATGTGAAATGTTACATACACAGCTGGACAAGATGGAAAAACATAGTGACAGTGCGCACAGAGGAAGAGAGGCCACAGACAGACAGAGCTGAAACATCACTGCTTGACGAAATCCTGGTTGGGAAAGAAACTGAACAACGAAACAGCACAGCAAGTGAAATAGGTTTTGATTGTTAACACTGCACTGATTGCCTTCGACCGCTGCGTCTGTCTGTGTGTTAACTATTTTAACTGTACTAGAATGATTAAAAGGCCGCAAAAATTTTAATTTCGGTTATGTTTTTTTTGGGGCACGAAAAATATCGGTATTGGCCAAAATGTCATATTGGTGCATCACTAATTCAAATGGAATTACATCGACTGGTATTAGCATAAATTAATAGACTAAAAAACATTATTTTGAAATGTGACTTTTTCTTATTTTTCTCCAGAACAATTGGCCGACAGCAATTGTATTTATTGGTCAAAAGCAAACCATTACTGGGTAACAGGAACCCTGACCCATGCAGGGAGACCCATGTCTCTACTCGTTAACACTGCACTGATTGCATGGTTACAATCTCAGCCAGGTGTCAGTCCAGGTGTATTGATATTGTGTGTGGTATGTATGTGAGCTGGGCTCTGAGCTGCTGGTAATGGCAGGGTGGGTACCTCATTAGCTCCTACTGTGTCTCACTGCCTCATGATTTCTGGAGCCAGAAACACACAGCCCCTCCTAGTCCCTTCTCAGCGCCAGCCAGACCATAATGTCATTAGCGGGGAGCTGATCAGCAACCAGGGAGTGTTGTGGTGTGGGCCTCAACAGAACAGGAGCCCTTCCCTCCCTGCCTGGCTGTTGTTTTTCTGGCCTGACGCCTTCAGTCTGATAAGCTGATAATGGGAGGGCTGGCTGCTCTACAGAGGCTCAGGCCAGCTTGGACCAACCCAGCCCTCTACACATATTTACCCACAAAAACAAGTTTGTTGTTTCCCGTACTTCAAGATTTAAGACATGACTTCAGGAGACTCAGTCTTGGTAGACTGGACAGACTGGGGCCAGGTCTAGTAAGGGGGCTGCATAAGCTGGTGGACAGGTCTGCCAAAGCCAATCGACTCTGGAGGAAAACAAGTGTAAAGTAAAGCGGTCTGTCTATGCTGAGCTCCTGAACAGCCTGTCAGTTGTCTCTGGCTCCGTGACTCCAGCTCTCTGCCAGCATTCATCAGTGGAGAAGAAAAGCTAGCAGTTAGACGTTAGGTCTGAGCTGTGGGTGTTTGGGGGAGGACATTGCAAACAAGACACACACACTCCCATACTGAATTGCATGGAAGGACACACACACACACTCTTTCTCACAGAATGGTGAATGATGGACATAGCTGTGATGGTCTTTGAGAGGGGGAACAGATGCAGCATTTGTGAACGGGCCCTTTTTCACGACTGCGTCAATACGCTGGCTTTGTTTGTCCACTGTAGAGGTATCCAAATACCAGCCAATGCAAACAACCGTTCAGCTGCCCACTGTTTCCTTTCTGCCCCCAAAGTCTGATGCCCACTTGTCTGAGACCCAAGAGGTCAAACTCCGGCTTAAAGGCCACTGGTCTGAAACCACCAGGGCCAACCCATGACCTAAAGTCCAAACTATGTTCATTGGTCATGGCCCATCAGTGCCAACTGACAGCCCTGTAATCGGAAGAAGGAAGAGAAATTGCCTGGAGTGAATTTCAACTATGTTGGTGTGTCTCTAGTCTAAATACTGCGAATTCAGGATCTGGGGAGCTCCTGTCTGCCTGGCAAGTGATCCAATCTTTAAACCATTAACCCTCTCAGTGCCACTACCCCACACAGGGCTAAATCAGTCCAGTCTGACCCAGCAGGACAGGAACAGCTGGCTCTGCCTCAGTCTGAATGACTGGCTGGCTGACTAGAACAAAAGCCTGCCGATATATATCGCTCCCTTCTAAGAGCCGGCAGTGGAGGGGAGTGGAGAGATCTGAAGAGGCGCTTAGTATTCAGCTCATACCAAGCCGCACTCGATAGACGGATAACTGTGACATTTGTAGTAATCCCCCGGTATTCATCCTAGTCTCTTTATGCTAAAGCCTCTCTCCGCTCATTCTAGATTGGGAGATTCCTATTTTCTCTCTTGTATCTGAATAGGCAGTAAACTCTTGGATGGAAAACATGATATTAAACACCCACTGACATCCCTCTGACCTCTGTGGTTACAAAGTGGACCAATAGGCTGACCTCTGTGGGAGAGGGCAAAAGAGGGAGGCTGAGCAGAAAAGAGCCCTGTGGAGAGGGAGAAGTGAACTGGCGAGAGAGGAGTGGAAAACATGGATGTATGGAGGTTGAGCTTCTTAGGGCTGGACTCATAGCCTGCTCCGCTCTTCATCTCTCTCAGCCCATCACCAAACACTCATGACCCCAGCCTTTTCTCCTTCAGTCTGGAGCAGCACGACTCATCCCATTTAACATGCCTCCCCCTCAGCCAGAGCAAGATGGACTGGGAGAAGAGGAGAGTGGGAGGAGAGAGAAATGACAGCGGAGGAGTTGTTTTAGATTCATTGCTTTTAGTGACTGCACGGTCTCTGCGTGGCCAAACTGGCCCGGTGAAAGATATCTGTGGTGGATTAGTGAAAGAACCTGTATTGTACCCCTCACTCTTTCACGCTCTCTCTTGCACCACTGCAGGCAGGGATGTGAAGGGAACAGATTTCTGGTTGTTTGTCCTAGCTTTCCCAGCTGTTACTGCTGCATTAGATTAGTCCTGTCTGGAAGGGTCTGCTGGGCCACCCTGTTTCTACATGTTTCTGTGTCTTTCTGGCTCATGTTGGCGCGGAGGTTCTGTCAGTCTCATCAAACAGCATCACATTGACACTCCTATTTCACTGTGTTCTTCTCTCTCGTCTCTCGCTCCCTCTATTCCTCGTCTCTCTCCATCTTCCTCTAGTCCATCTGTCTTTTGGTCATGCTTCTTCTCTCCCCCTCTCTCCTCAGTGTAATGTGAGTGGGCTCTTTCCTGTGTGAGAGACAGTCTTAAAGCTTAGTCAGTGTATGAAATGGCACAGAGATGGAGGGTTCTGTGCTTTCAGGTCTGTGTGATCCCGGGCCACCCAGAACCAGCCTTCAACGCTGGAACGGGGCCAATCAGCCAGGTAAAGGCTAGACGCACACACACGCACATGCACACGCATACTCACAGTGAGTCTGCACACATGCATTGCACACACATGCTCACGTAAAATGGCACCTTCATTACACACACAAACTCCCAGCCACTCACAGCTTTATGAAAACCGTATGGCTGAGTGCTCTGTTGCCATAAGTCTTTCATAAACCCAACCCCCTTTCCTGGCAAACTGGTGTCTTTTTATGACTAATCTGTAGCTTACTAATAGCTCCTGCCTAAGCAATGTCTTAGTTGTACTTCCATGTGTTGAATGTTTTTATAGATTTTTCCCCTCTCTTAAAGTGAATTCTGAATTTAGCCTAGTTCCTGGTTTAGCCCTACAAATGGCTCCCTCATGGGCCCTCTGTGTCCAGACTCCAGGAGAGGCCACTTTGATCATAGCCAATGACTGCAATTCCCAAGAGCCCCCACACTGCAGCCCAGGGCCAGTGGACAGGCCGTAAAGGGAGAATTTGTTGGCGTCAACGAGTGCTTACTCCTGAGGTGTATGTTTATAACTGGCACTCAGAGGAGGGGAAGTAATGCCTCTTGGTATGTGTATTAGTCTGGATGAGGAAGCGCTATAGTGACCTGATGTAGGGATAGGAGGAGGAACAGGAAGATCTACAGTGCCAATAATACACAGAGCCAGTAGTAGAATTGCCTGAGAGGACTAGTGAGAAGTTCATGTGTGAGCCAGAGCTCCGTCTGGCCTCCACACGTCTGCCTGTCTGTCTGCCTCCTCTCTCTCACTGTAAGTAGTGAAGACTTGAAGACTTCCAACAGGAACACAAAGGAAGCTAAACTAAATGTTTTTTTGAAAACTCCTCACGTTAAACGTGCATCTGTTCACTCCGATATTGTGTGTTACTTGAGCAATAAGGCACGAGGGGGTGTGGTATATGACCAATATACCACGGCTAAGGGCTGTTCTCGCAACACGGAGTGGCTAGATACAGTCCTTAGCCGTGGTATATTGGCCATATACCACAAACCCCTGATGCCTTCTTGCTAGTATAAACTGGTTACCAATGTAATTAGAGCAGTAGAAATGTATGTTTTGTCATAACCTTTGTACAATGTCTGATATACCACAGCTGTCAGCCAATCAGCATTCAGGGTTTAAACACCCAGTTTATAATGTTGCTTTTACCACTCTGACTTCAGCACTGCCCCGCTGACTTTGAATGACTCACAAGATTCAGTACATTGTCAATAGACCCATAAACAGTCCCAAAAAAGGCATGCAGAGATGGGTTGCCTTAGAAACCAGTAGTTGGAAGTTAGCCTTTGTCTCAGTGTTGGTTCCATGCGAGAGGGTGGCAGGTGGGCAGGAGGAGGAGCAGTGACGCTAGGTAGCTGCTCTCTCTAGCTCAATGAACAGACCAGTTTGATGTAGATTCGGCTCAGTCTGAACTCATGAGCCAACAACTTTTTACAGGACTCCGATAACCTTTAGAGGACTCAGGCAGGAGTAGTAAGTATATTTCTGGGTGAAAATCACCCTGTAACATGTCACTCAACCTCTCTCCTGATCCTCATTTCCTCTGTCTCCATGTGTCTTGACTGAGTCTGGTTCAAATCAACCTATACATCATACCACCTCCTCTCTTCAAACTAGTTAATTCTTTCCTTGACTGTCCCTAGTCCTGTCCCTGCATATGACAGGCACACAGTCCGAAGCCCCCAGGATTGTATGTGCAGGGAGGGAACAGGGAAGGCTGCTGTCTCCAAGTGGTCATAAACGAGACCATTAGGAACCAATTTAAAGTAATGGCGCTCTAATGAAAACAAGATTGCTCCTTCCCCTCGAATTCCACACTTCCACAATGTGTCACTTCCACAATGTGCTTTCTCAACACTAGGGGAGTCTGAGCAGTACACACTGACATGTTGATGAAGACAGAATGTTCCCTCTCCAGGAATGTCTGTGATGTCTCTGGGTTGGGGGGGGCAGGCAGATACAGACTTCCCCCCCCAGTGGCTGTACGGTCAGCCGCCTGCCTGTCTCTAGGGGTCTTCATATGGGAGCCCTAGCCCAGGGGGGAGAGACAGGAGAGGAGGCCTGGCTGGAAATGAAGACATGCTGTCTGGAAGAAGAACCACCCTACTGTCATCCTCAATCTTCCAGACTGGGGATTTCTTGGCCAAGGCCTGCCTATAGACTCCAATGGCCATCTATGACAGCTCCAAACAGTAGGCTTGCTCTTACTGGGTAGAGTAGCTGTGTGGATGAGCAGCAGACATTCTCTTCATAATCTATTACTGTACATATAAATCATGCCAGATGGCAGGTTCATAACCTATGATTGCTCAGTTAAAATGGCAGTTTATTTGTGTGTGTTCGAGTGCTGCTGTCGTCACTGGTGGCTAGGATATGGTTAGGGTTAGTCTAGTCCACAGGATGTGACCTAAGCTTACCCTGTCTGCCTTGCTGTGTGCGTTGTGTATTTGTGTTATCTGTTTGCTCGCTGGTTGTTGACATTTGGCGGTGCTGTAGAGCGAACATTGTTGTAATTCTGTTATGATCCTATGCTGTGGAACTTAAGTAAACACTATTACAGCCAAATCCCCTTAGCACTCCACTTCTGTCTAATTGCATTATCTCTGATGAAGGTAGGATTATACACACCATCTGATGCCATGCAATATTGCCTAACACACAGCCTGTTACTATTGTTATTGTGCGCGCACAAATTAGAGAGCGGCTGAGATTCCCATGTAGGTGTGCATTGTGGATCATAATAGTGTGTTGTGTAGTCAGCTTCTCATGCATGATGTGGAAATGTGTGTACTTGTATTGTTCAGTCATAGAGCACACACTGTGGGTCTGTGATGTGTACTGTCTAATCATGTGCTTAAATCTATAACCAGGACAGAAGTGATTAGTTGTGGCCTGTAGTCAGATTCTCATTAGACGTGCTCTGTCTGTCTGACACTGAGTTATGCCGCTGAATGATGACTTCCATTTAAACGGTTTCTTTCAGAGCAGCTGTTTGTGTGCTAGGGAGGGAGGGAGAGAGCTGTAATTAAAGCCTTAGTATCTATACTGAACAAAAATATAAATGGAACATGCAACAATTTCAACCATTTTACGGAGTTACAGTTCATTTAAGTCAGTCAATTGAAATGAATAACGCCGTAATCTATGGATTTCACATGCTTTACAGACAGAAATACTGTTTCATCTGCTGTCCGGATGGCTGGTCTCAGACCATCCCGCTGGTGAAGAAGCAGGATGTGGAGGCCCTGGGCTGGCGTGGTTACACGTGCTCTGCGGTTGTGAGGCCTGAGGTTGTGAGGCCGGTTGGACGTACCGCCAAATTCTCTAAATTGACGTTGGAGCTGGCTTATGGTAGAGAAATGAGCATTAAATTATCTGGCAACAGCTCTGGTGGACATTTCTGTGGTCAGCATGCCTATTGCATGCTCCCTCAACACTTGAGACATTTGTGGCATTGTGTTGTGACAAAACTATACAATTTAGTGGCCTTTTATTGTCCCCAGCACAAGGTGCACCTTCGTAATGATCATGATGTTAAATCAGCTTCTTAATATGCCAGACCTGTCAGGTGGGTAAATTATCTTGACAAAGGAGAAATGCTCACTAACAGGGATGTAATCCAAGCTGGATTGTACCATTTGTGTGGGGTTGGATGGAGGATACTCTCTTTTATAAACAAGCAGGCACTGGCAGAGGCTGGTACATTGAGAACCCAGTAGTGCTAAGCGATTAGTAATTATTTTCGTTAACATGAAATGCACTTTGCATTATGTGAGTTGAATGCTGTAACAACACAGAATAAAACAAACGTCCCATGATGGTAGTGACTGGCTATTACTGCTTATCACTTATTAACCATAATTTATTCACATTTAATACAATATTTCAGTTTTTTGTATTACATTTACTTTATTTGATGACTATTTAATTCCGGGCCATTATCATCTCTAGAGCTGCTGCTGTCTGACAAAAACAAAATGTTATTAGTTCTTCAGAGTAAATAAGGCATACTTTATGACTCCTGAATACCAACTATCAATCACTTAGACTAGGTATTTTCAGGTAGAAATACCTTGTGAAGCAACTGCTCGATCTCTCTCGAATATGCATTCTTCTCTTTTACGTAGCAGGTGTAAAAGAAACACAACGGACAATGGATTATGGTCATTGTAGTTAATTACCATGTTTTCTGTGCTAAACTGAGTAGAATATTGGCTTGCTGGAAACTACAACTGTGGGGTGGGGAGCTGACCTCGAGGTGTTTGGACTGGACTTGCAGCCTGGATTCGACTCATGCATGTTGGTCCAGTTCAGACACATCTGCATAGTTTCCATGGTTGCAAACCGGAAACACCCACCCCCCTTCTCCCTCCCTCCCTTTTCCATCTAATTCATACAGACCAACACTTCCATTCAGAAGCCCACTCCCTCTCTACAACCCCCTCCTTTACAACCCCCCCCACCATTTCTCTACTCTGTCTCTCTCTCTCCCTCTGTTAAGCTGGGTGAAACAGGGAAATGTAAATCTGCTGACAGACCCTCTTGTGTGAGGCCAGAAGAGGGGTATGTAGGGGAAAACACTCCTGGACTGCAGAGCAATGGGCTTGTGAGGAGATTACAGTCAATTCACTGAGTGTAGTTTTGGTTCTGTTGTGTAGTGCCGTGTCTAGAGCACTGCATTTGGACCATTGTTGAACAAACAGCCATGTCATGAAAATGAGGCTACCTGAATTGTACAGTCCAATTGTACAAATGTTCATATCAGTCCTGCTTTTCAAATCAAATGTATTTAAAAAGCACTTCTTACATCAGCTGATATCTCGAAGTGCTGTACAGACACCCAGCCGAGAACCCCAAACAGCAAGCAATGCAGGTGTATAAACTCCCTAGAAAGGCCAGAACCTAGGAAGAAACCTAGAGAGGAACCAGGCTATGAGGTGTGGCTAGTCCTCTTCTGGCTGTGCCGGGTGGAGATTAACAGAACATGGCCAAGATGTTCATAAATGACCAGCATGGTCAAATAATAATAATCACAGTGGTTGTCGAGGGTGCAACAGGTCAGCACCTCAGGAGTAAATGTCAGTTGGCTTTTCACAGCCGACCATTGAGAGGATCTTTACCGCTCCTGCTGTCTCTAGAGAGTTGAAAACAGCAGGTCTGGGACAGGTAGCACATCCGGTGAACAGGTCAGGGTTCCATAGCCGCAGGCAGAACAGTTGAAACTGGAGCAGCAGCACGGCCAGGTGGACTGGGGACAGCAAGGAGTCATCAGGCTTTTGGATCTCCTCCCCCTCTTCTCCCTCTTCTGCAAAACCTGAGCTGTTAATGTGCTTTTGCATCACAATGCTCCCTGCCAGCACAGGGCCAGGCTGACTCAAAGACCTGCTTCCGCCTCGCGTTCTCTCTGCCGCCTCGCGCTGAGCTCTCTCTGCCTCCTCGCGCTGAGCTCTCTCTGCCGCCTCGCGCTGAGCTCTCTCTGCCGCCTCGCGCTGAGCTCTCTCTGCCGCCTCGCGCTGAGCTCTCTCTGCCGCCTCGCGCTGAGCTCTCTCTGCCGCCTCGCGCTGAGCTCTCTCTGCCGCCTCGCGCTGAGCTCTCTCTGCCGCCTCGCGCTGAGCTCTCTCTGCCGCCTCGCGCTGAGCTCTCTCTGCCGCCTCGCGCTGAGCTCTCTCTGCCGCCTCGCGCTGAGCTCTCTCTCGCGCTGAGCTCTCTCTGCCGCCTCGCGCTGAGCTCTCTCTGCCGCCTCGCGATGAGCTCTCTCTGCCGCCTCGCGATGAGCTCTCTCTGCCGCCTCGCGATGAGCTCTCTCTGCCGCCTCGCGCTGAGCTCTCTCTGCCGCCTCGCGCTGAGCTCTCTCTGCCGCCTCGCGCTGAGCTCTCTCTGCCGCCTCGCGCTGAGCTCTCTCTGCCGCCTCGCGCTGAGCTCTCTCTGCCGCCTCGCGCTGAGCTCTTTTTCCTTATTTCTTTACCTCTGACTATCTTTCTCCCTGATATCTGGTTTATTTCATCTGTCAGTGCTCAGATTGACGCTGTCGGTTGTATTTGTGATTTTGAGCACTACAAAATGCCTCTAACAGAGTAGAGGGAGGGATATGAGGGGGTTGAGGCTTTTTGGATAGGTGCCCTCCTCTTGGACAGCCATCTTGAAAGTGGTTCATTGAGCCTCCCCGTCCCCTCTGGGTTGTCACCCCTGAATGGTCCTTTCAGGACTCCAGACTAGCAAGTCGAGACCACCTAACCTTCCTCAGGGAGAGAACTGGGCCAGGTCCGGGGCATTTAGACTTCTGTATTACACAGACAGACATATACAGTGAGCCCAGCCAAGCTCATCACACCGATCCTGTACTTCCAATACTCTCATTTAAAAGGCCACCCAACAAGACCCATTCAGTGTCACACACATTCAGATAAACCAGGTTCCCATCCAACCATCCAATAAAAAAAGTCCACAGGCTTTCAAAGATAATTTGTAAAAATACAAATAACTTCACAGATCTTCATTGTAAAGGTTTTAAACACATGCTTGTTCGCAATGAACCATAAACAATTAATGAACATGCACCTGTGGAACGGTCGTTAGGACACTAACAGGTAGGCAATTAAGGTCACAGTTATGAAAACTTAGGACACTAAAGAGGCCTTTCTACTGACTCTGGAAAAACACCAAAAGAAAGATGCCCAGGGTCCCTGCTCGTCTCTGTGAACGTGCCTTCGACATGCTGCAAGGAGGCATGAGGACTGCAGATGCGGCCAGGGCAATAAATTGCAATGTCCGTACTGTGAGACTCATAGGACGGCGCTACAGGGAGACAGGATGGACAGCTGATCGTCCTCGCAGTGGCAGACCACGTGTAACACCGGCACAGGATCGGTACATCCGAACATCACACCTGCGGGACAGGTACAGGATGGCAACAACAACAACTGCCCGAGTTACACCAGGAACGCACAATCCCTCCATCAGTGCTCAAACTATCCGCAATAGGCTGAGAGAGGCTGGACTGAGGGCTTGCAGGCCTGTTGTAAGGCAGGTCCTCACCAGACATCACCTGCAACAACGTCTCCTATGGGCACAAACCCACCGTCGCTGGACCAGACAGGACTGGCAAAAAGTACTCTTCACTGACGAGTCGCGGGTTTGTCTCACCTGGGGGGATGGTCGGATTTGTGTTTGTCAAAAGAATGAGCGTTACAACGAGGCCTGTATTCTGGAGCGGGATTGATTTCGAGGTGGAGGCCTCGTCAAGGTCTGGGGCAGTGTGTCACAGCATCATCGGACTGAGCTTGTTGTCATTGCAGGTAATCTCAACGCTGTACGTTACAGGGAAGACATCCTCCTCCCTCATGAGGTACCCTTCCTGTAGGCTCATCCTGACATGACCCTCCAGCATGACAATGCCACCAGCCATACTGCTCGTTCTTTGTGTGATTTCCTGCAAGACAGGAATGTCAGTGTTCTGCCATGGCCAGCGAAGAGCCTGGATCTCAATTCTATTAAGCACGTCTGGGACCTGTTGGATCGGAGGGTGAGGGCTAGGGCCATTCCCCCCAGAAATGTCTGGGGACTTGCAGGTGCCTTGGTGGGAGAGTGGGGTAACCTATCACAACAAGAACTGGAAAATCTGGTGCCATGAAGAGGAGATGCACTGCAGTTCTTAATGCAGCTGGTGGCCACACCAGATACTGACTGTTACTTTTTGACGTTGACCCCCCCATTTGTTCAGGGACATATTATTCCATTTCTGTTAGTCACATGTCTGTGGAACTTGTTCAGTTTGTCTGTGGAACCTGTGTTCATACAAGTATTTACACATGTTAAGTTTGCTGAAAGACGTTTCTTTTTTTTCTGAGTTTACATGTCGGATAGAAATGTCCTGACGGGCCTGATGGAAAATTTGTCAGTAAACTTTCCAAATGTTGACAAAACAAAATACGCTAGACAAGGTGGGATCTTTTTGTCTAAAATTGAATTATGTAATAAATGGCAGTGGAAAAGCTTTTATGCCCAAATATTGACATAGTAACCATCATATCGAAGTACATTTGGAGTCACGATGACATGGTGTGTGTTCCTCCCACTATGCCTTGGGAAAGCATGCAGTTTATTATGGTACAGATTAAATAAGGTATGATGATCTTCACAGGGTGGTGAAAGTGCAAGGTGATGAGCTTGATGCTCCTTTCCAATAAATATTGAGGGTCTTATTCTGGTGATATGATTCATGCTTGACTGCCGTTCGACAAATAAAAATAATCTTGCTCTTTTGTCCATAATATTCTCATTTTGTAGTAGCCTATACCTGCATTGTATCTGCCAGCTGTAGGCTAGAGTACACTTGTCAAGACCAGAGTGGGCACATTCACTATGTAACACAATTTCTTTTGTGACAAAACCATTAGTACAGTTGAAAATGCGATGGAAACCCATTTAATTTGTATTTTTATTCGGTACATGGGAATTTAACTGCAAAAGTCATTTTTATTTGCCCTACGTCATCACGCACAGCCTTTTCGCTTCAACAAGTCAATTTGATGGAAACACGTCTGATTGTAAACGTGCATTCCACCAGAGATGTGTTACCATCAAATTCACTTATTGCAGATAAAAAGCTGTGCGTGATGATGTAGTGCACTTTGAACCTACTTTTGAGGTTTCTCGCTTAATTCATTTTTAGAATATTCACATTAAAATCTGTTGCCAATTGGATGGAAACCAAGCTATTGATGCACATTTAGGTTACTCCTTGTTTTGGGAATGCATTTGACTTTTCTCTTGTTTCTGCCTGTTCCCATAACAAGTAGGCCTTCACACTTTTCTTCCTTTGGTTTCCATGGTAACTGTTGTCTGTTTTGGGCCAAGATTATTTTCGGTACATCGTTTGGGTCTCTTTCTCAGTTAAAAAGCAAAAGAGAATGAATGTCAGTGAGAGTGGTGACTGAGGCACACACTGACTTGGTGGAAGAAGATTACAATGAGTGAAATGCTGGCTGTGAGTGAGGGTGATGGGGTCTGTCTGAAAGTGTAGCTCTACCCAGGTCAGGGTGGTTTATTGGGTGGTTTATTCCTGATTCCCTCGTGTGCCCCATATGGACCATCACTACAACCCCTCACTGTGCTCTTGTCCCTAATGGCTCTGGTCCACAATTACACTTCTTTGGGTTTTGAATAATTCATGTGGTTCTGAGTGGAGCTCAATTATGCATTAGTCCTGATGTTTTGGACACAGCTTGAACACTCCATCTCTCTTTCTCTCCCTTTACAGGGTGTACCCCAGCTGCCCTGTGCCAAGGCCCTGTACAACTACGATGGCAAGGAACCTGGGGACCTCAAGTTCAATAAGGGTGACATTATCATCCTGCGACGCCAGGTGGATGAGAATTGGTACCATGGAGAGATGGGCGGAGTCCACGGCTTTTTCCCCACCAACTTTGTTCAGATCATCAAGCCGCTTCCGCAGCCCCCGCCACAGTGCAAGGCCCTCTACGACTTTGAGCTGAAAGACAACGAGGCAGACAAGGACTGTCTGCCCTTCACTAAGGTGAGTTCTAGACAACTGTACAGGCTACAGCCCTACCACACAGGACATTGTCGCTAAAGCTGGAACTACAGTTTCTAGCAAGAGTTATAATTACAACCTATACTGTTTTTTCTAAGCTGTAATTTTCCTGAGTTTGGAGCATCTAACAGCTCAACAACTGTTGATTGTAAAAGCTCTGTGGCTTAACCCTGACCAAACCTCAGTGAAACTGTGTTCCTCTGTCTCTTCCTGCAGATGTGTCATGCGGATGCAAGACATTTTTCCTCCTAGTGTAGAGGACCAGTTATCCACTCACACATCTAGAACTAGACGGCTACTGTACCATTGCTAAATGACTACATTTATCAATCTATTCTAATCAGCTGAAAGGGTAGATTAGAGCTTTCTATCCTTGGCTTTTATAAGCAGTCTGCTGTTTTATCTTAATTTTTTAAAACCTTTATAGGCAAGTCAGTTAAGAACAAATTATCATTTACAATGACAGCCTACTGGGGAACAGTGGGTTAACTTCCTTGTTCAGGGGCAGAACGACAGATTTTTACCATGTCAGCTCGGGGATTCGATCCAGCAACCAGTAGGCTACCTGCCGTCCCTTA
Source organism: Oncorhynchus nerka (assembly GCF_034236695.1). Taxonomy (NCBI): domain Eukaryota; kingdom Metazoa; phylum Chordata; class Actinopteri; order Salmoniformes; family Salmonidae; genus Oncorhynchus; species Oncorhynchus nerka. The sequence continues at coordinate 69,916,636 of NC_088419.1, forward strand.
TGAGCAAAAACTGAAACAAACGAAAGTGCTTATCTTGTTCCTTTTTAAACAGGATCCACTGTATTGTATTACTCTAATAATGTAGCATAACTTGGCACTTCCGGGAGTTTTAATAGAACATGGTCTCGCTCTCTCTCGGCCTCATAATTCTTCTATCCTGGGTGTTTGTTCCTAGAAGATCTGAAAATCTCCTAGTTAGCAGCATCTTTAATGACAGTCTTCCTGGTAACAAGCTCTGCATCTTTTCTCTTCTAGGATGATATTCTGACTGTGATTCGCAGAGTGGACGAAAACTGGGCAGAGGGAATGCTGGGGGATAAAATTGGAATCTTCCCTATATCATATGTTGAGGTAAGCGAAATGTTCCTCCAAGTCTTAACAACCGGAGTGTCCCTGATATGTCCAGGCAAGCATTTTACCTCCGGTAAGAGGTTGGAAAATGCTGAGTATGTTAGTGCAGTCTTTTTTGTTGTTGCTTTGTCAGACATCTTGCAGAATGTACACATTAGTGCTCTCCCCTTTTTGTTTCACCCTTAAAAACAGTCACAGTATATTTCACCAAAGTACTAAACATGCTATTAGATTGTCTGGTCATTGAGCACCTTCTGAGCAGCTTTCAAAATTCCCATGTGCCCCTTAAATACAGCTTTAAAAAGCTTTAGCCATCTTTAGCTTGACATCCTGAGGTAATTCACCATTGTCCTATAAAAGTTTCCCATGATCACTGCTGAGAGAACTGTCTGCTGGTAGGAACCTTACCTGTGTAATAGACATGGGCTTGGTTTCCCGATAGTGATGGAATTTAGGCTTACGAATGTTTTAACAACGCGTCTTTCCTACAACGCCCGAAGATGTAACATGCGTTTCCCAAAACACCACACAGAGAACGTTCGCTAAGTGTGTGTTGAGGCGTGTCGATACTGATAGGATCTAAAGAAAACTGATCCGAGAGTAGCTCTTTCTCCATTCAAATCTTACATTAACATTAGAATTATTCCATAATACTGACGACGGATCAGCTTCTAGAAAGATATTATCATGACTGCACAAATTGAGGCGGCTTACCCTAATGCACTAAAATCTAAATTTGGCACATCATTGCGCACATTACACATGAAATATATTGAGGCAAAAATTAGATAGCATCCTGCAATTAGGAAAATAGAACTCCGTTGAATGAACATCAAATTGATTTAAATATTATTGAATTGTGTAGGCCTGTAGCCTATACTGTAGACTATCTTTTAAAGCAGTCATTTCTGTTTTCATTTGAAGCATCTTCCTGGTTGTTGAGAATAGGGAGTTTCAGCACCTCGTGAAAGTGCTCGAGCCACGTTACGAACTTCCCTCTTGCACCCAATTCAGGAAACAGATAGTACCCGCTCTATATAAGCAAGACAAAGCAGAAGTTTTTAATGAATTGGCCAATGCACCCTGTGTTGTGCTTATTTAACAGTGACAGCCCATCACATTACTCTGCAGTGGGAGATGTACCGTGTTACAGACCCACCCCCTTTATGAGACTCACAAATGCGCATTTGACAGTGAAGGAGGCATTGTCATGGTGCATTCGTAACCCAGATGGAAGTGGGAATTTACCACATGCGACTGTGAAAAATCCACTTGAACACTCCTCAACTGGTAATTCCTTGTGGGAAACTCCTCTATCATCCTGAGCACCCACTTCTCCCAAATGGTAACCTCTATAACATCACCTACTAAGGAAGAGGCCTCTAACAGCATTTTCTGCACTCAAGTGTAACAACAAAACATTATTTATAAAAAGCAATATATTAATGTGATTTATGAACTCTATAATTTGTTTGCAAGCATGATGGCTGTACTTTTAGTTTATGGTTGCAGCTTGTTGGCCATTTAGCCAATCAGCTTTCAAGTCACATGAATGCATCCAACTGGCATTTATGACTTCACAACTGGTAAATTCCCACCTCCCACATGGTTACAAACGCAGCATCAGAGTGGAACCTTGAGAGACCTAACATAACAATCCTGTCACAACAGACAATGCCAGGAACATTTGTGAATGCTGAAGATTGTTAATTGCATTTAATTTTCCTGCTGTACCGAAACCGAACCATGACCCCAAATACGTACTGAACCGTGGGTTTGGTGAATTGTTACACTTCTAATGGTAGAGAGAAGCCCGGGAGTGGGCAGAGGCTTGTCATAAAAGGAAGAGCAATTTGAGAAGGCAAGACATTTTCCGTGTGAATGCTTTTGTGAAGGTTATCTTTGACTCTGACATTGAAAATTACATTCTTAGAAGCAGAGGAGAATTTAAAAAATGTTTCTTCTCATTTTTCATGGCACTATTCATGTGACAGATTTAGATTTTTCATAATATCCCGAGGGTGGATATTTTGAAGGGAACTGATGCAAAACAACTAATGGATACAATTGACCATGTTTTCACAGCAGAGAAATGCAACATTTTCCACAAAGAAAGAACATTTTGACTCTGGTTACATAAACAAATGTGCAACTGATGACTACTGTACATTCAGCATATGTCAGACAGTAAACAGCTTTCTTTTTAAAACAAAATATGAGCAATTCTGGAACTGTCATGGAGGACAAGCTATAATCTAGTTTTTTTGTAGCCATACTTGATTGTGTCTGACCAAGTTATTTCTGTACAGTGATTTTATACTGATACCCATTCTATATTTGGTTATATATACTTGGCTGTATATCTGATCTAGTGCTATGTGTGTACTCATTTAGCACTGTCTCTCCTCAGGATTGGTGTGAAATTCTCCACTTTTATGTCCAAAGTAGAGGGAGAGCAGCTCGGGGCTATCTGTGTCGTGGAGTGCTCCCTCGTTCTCCCTGTGATTAGCTAAACCCTTTTTAGTGTTCCTCCTTTGATTCCTACCTCACATGAAAGGCTGCTGTCTGCTCCGCTGCCTGTCTGAAAACCGTTGACTCCCTGAGCCCAAGGTTCTCTCTCAACCCCCTGGCACTGGCAGCATTCTCAGCCTACTGCTTTCTCCCATCAGATACAGGCACAGGGTGGTTCTTACTACAACTAGGTTTATTATGAAGATTGACGGCTTTCATTATCATATTAACGACAACGACTCCTTTTCTCTCCTATCTACCCCACCCCATCCTGCCCTCCTTTCCTTCCCCTCTTCCCTCTCTCCTCCTGTAGTTTAACACAGCAGCGCGTCAGCTGATTGAGTTGGACAAACCTGGGGACTCGAGTGGGGACTCTGGCGAGGGGGCCTCATCGGGCCCCCAGAGTAACGGTGGCCCCCACCGAGCAGGGGAGAAGAAGAACAGTAAGAAGCGCCACTCGTTTACATCCCTCACCATGTCCCACAAGCCCTGTCTGGCCCCGCCCCCCCAGAGACACTCTATGGAGATCAGTGGGCCCGTCCTCATCAGCTCCTCCAACCCCACGGCAGCCGCACGCATCGGAGAGATCAGCGGAGGACTGTCCTGCAGCGCACCCTCACAGGTGAGATAGGGGGGAGGGGAAGAGGAGATGGGAGATCGTAAGGGAGGACTCTTCTGCAGCGCACCCTTACAGATATATACTGTATGGTGAGATGAAGGGGGAGAGAGCTTCTACGTTCCCCCTAGTCCAGTGTCTTTGTACTGTTTGGTTAGGGGTATTCAACGAGGAAGCCACTAAATGGAGAACCTTATGTCTCTCTGAAGTATTCTGTATGATCAATGGACTTGTTCAGGACCCTGACTCTATTGTCCCCATGAATGAATTCCTCCAGAATTGACTGCATATTTTTGTTCTGAACAATATTGTCCTCTTAAACCAGAATTGGGAAAACCATCATATTGTCCAGCATAGCAGCCTCATTTGTCTATGGTTGGCTGCCTGTACTATGGACAAGCGTATAATCACTGCCATTTATTTCATGGGATAGCTGATGATAGACTCTTGGAAATGGACTGTCACCAAGTCTGTCATAGCCCTCAGTGTGTGTCCAGCCTCCTGCCCATGTCGGCTCCACACTGTTCGTCTGGGCCTGTTAATCAGGGGTAATGAGTGAGAGCGAGGAACAGGGAGAAACAATGAGCACGCAAGATTCTCACGCAACAAGCATAAACAAGCAGATTGAACTAACATTCTTGTTTTCATCCGATGTTTGTTTCCCTGACAAAGATTCCCAGTCTCCTTCTGTCACCACACACTTCCCTCCCTCTCTCCCCCCGTCATTCCGAACAGGCCATCGCTCCATCCAAGCGTTGGAAATCATGGATGTGTGACTCCACTCGCCCGCAAAAAAGACTGCAGCTTAGCCCCGAGGTTTCCACAGCAACCTCGGAATGGCAACAACTCACAGCTGCTCTGGTTGCCTGGCACTGTAGAGGGAGAGGGGCTAGGGACATGACAGACAGACAGTCAGACAGATTTGTCAGCGTCTTAGGCAGACGTTCTGTGACCGACGGAAGCTGTGAAGTGAGGAAACCTTTAGAATGTTGCTTAGTTTTTTGCAGCTGAGCAGAGAACAGTGTAGAGGAGAACTGCCTCACCCCAGCCTGCCTGGTATACAGAGTAGGGACTTTTATACTGACATTGCTAATGACCATATACTCGTTATATGAAGATCGGATGTTGACTTCATCTTATCAGTGTTTTTTGCTTTGAAGTGTCAAAATAATTATAGTCTTTCTGAAATGTGTTTTTAAATTAAGCCGACAGAGCTTTGTCTGGTTTGACAGCATTCATATTAAAGTAACATGCAAACATTACTGAGTTACAGTTCATATAAGGAATATCAGCCCCTAATCTATGGATTTCACATAATTGGCAATGCCCTCCAATAATATTGGCACCCTTGGTAAATATGAGCAAAATGTGCTGTGAAAAATGTTTCTTTGCTGTTTATCCTCTTGGTCTATCATTCAAAATATTTACAAAAATCAAACCTTTAATTTAAGTAAAATTATTTTAATTAATGTATGTGAAATAATTTAAATATTCTTCTCCGAAACATGTGTGCCACAATTATTGGCACCCCTAGAAGTTCTTTTGAGTAAAATCTAACTGAAGTATATTCCCATTCATATTTTACATTTTAAGTTCATCTGAGTGATTAGGAACGCTTAAGTGGTAAGCCATGACTTCCTGTTTTACTGGGGTATAAATACGAGTTGACAAGTTCCCAAAGTCATCCTTCACTATGGGAAAGACCCGAGAATATAGTAATGATGTGCGACAAAAGGTTGTTGAGCTGCACAAATCAGGAAATGGCTATAAGACAATAGCTCAAAGGTTTGAAAATGTCCATTTCCTCTATCAGGGCAATAATTAAGAAATGTAGCTGTTAGCAATCGGCCTGGAAGAGAACGTGTCTATTTTGACCCCACGCACAGTGAGGAGGATGGTTCGAGTTGCCAAAGAATCTCCAAGAATCACAGCTGGAGAATTGCAGATGTTAGTTGGGTTTTGTGTTGGGTCTTGTACATAACCACAAGTTGTTTGGGAGGGTTGCCATAAAAAAAAGCCTTTGCTGTCATCAAACCACCAACTCAAGCACCTACAGTTTGCCAAACGTTACTGGATTTTTCAATGGGACTAGGTTCTATGGTCAGATGAGACCAAAATAGAGCTTTTTGGAAACAAACACCAGAGGTGGGTTTAGCGTAGACAGAAAGATAGCCATGCCGAAAATGTACCTCATCCCCACTGTGACCTATGGTGGTGAGTCTTTGATGTTATGGGGCTGTTTTTCTTCCAAAGGCCCTGGACAACTTGTTAGGATACATGGTATTATAGACTCCAGGAGATATTAAATTATTACCATTAGATATTGCCAGCAGATATTAAATCAAAACTTGACTGCTTCTGCTAGGAAGCTTAAACTGGGCTGTGGTTGGATCTTCCAGCAGGACAATGATCCAAAGCACACCTCAAAATCAACACAAAAACGGTTCACTGACCACAAAATCAAGGTTTTGCCACGGCCATTCCAGTCCCCTGACCTAAACCCCATAGAAAACCATTGGAATGAGCTTAAGAGGAGAAGTCCACAAGCATGGACTTCGGGATCTGGAGAGATTCTGTATGGAGGTGTGGTCTCAGATCCCTTGCGTAATGAGGTTGGAGAACACATGGCATTATAGGAGAAGACTCAGATCTGTTATCTTGGCAAAGGGAGGTTGCACAAAGTATTGAATGAATCATTTTGGCACACATTTCAGATTAAAAAAAAAAAAATAAGAATTCATTTTTTTCTTACAATTATTTAACTTTAAAGATTTGATTTGTGTGAATATTTTTGAATGAATGACCAAGAGGATAAACATTTTTTTTTTACAGCCCGGTTTGGTAATATTTTCCAAGGGTGCCAATATTAGTGGAAGGCACTGTAGATATGCATCTGTTGGTCACAGATACCTTTAAAAAAAGGGTAGGGGTTTGGATCAGAAAATCAGTCCGTATCTGGTGTGACCACCATTTGCCTTATGCAGCTCAACACATCTCTTTTTCATAGAGCTGAGTATGCTGTTGATTGTGGCCTGTGGAATGTTGTCCCACTCCTCTCAATGGCTGTGTGAAGTTGCTGGATATTGTCAGGGAACTGAAACATGTCGATCCAGAGCATCCCTAACATGCTCAATAGGTGATATGTCTGAGTATGCAGGCCATGGAAGAATTTTCAGCTTCTAGGAATTGTGTACAGGTCTTTGCAACATGTGGCCTTGCATTATCATGCTGAAGCATGAGGTGATGACGGCAGATAAATGGCACGACAATGTGACTCAGGATCTCATCACGGTATCTCTCTGCATTCAAAATGCCATTGATAAAATGCAAATGATGTTCGTTGTCCATAGCTTATGCCTTCCCATACCATAACCCCACCGCCACCATGGGTAGACTGTTCACAATGTTGACCTATCAATGAAATTAAACTTTGGAGTACTTTAAATGACGTTATGGGCAGGATGACAAATTCAACTCCATCTTTCATCGAATCAGATGGCTTATTCATCACAAAACCATTTGATGTTGCCAAATTATTTAATGATTATTTCATTGGCAAAGTGAGCAAACTTAGGCAGGAAATGCCAACCATGAACAGTGAGCAGTTGTATTCATGCATAAAAAACGAATAATGAAAGAAAAGCATTGCAAGTTACAATTTTGTAATGTTAGTGTGGGAGAGGTGGGAAAATTGGTCAATAATGACAAACCACCTGGCATTGACAACTTACAGTAAATGGAAAGCTACTGAGGAAGGTAGCTGACTCTAGCCACTCCTTTCTGTCATATTTTTAATCTGAGCCTAGAGGAAAGTCTTTGTCCTCAGGCCTGGAGGGAAGCCAAAGTAATTCCGCTACCCAAGAGTGGTAAAGCGGCCTTTACTAGTTCTAACAGCAGACCTATGAGCTTGTTGCCAGCTCTTAGAAAACTGTTGGAAAAATAGTTTTTGAACCAATACAATGCTATAACAGACTTTTCAGCATGCTTATAGAGAAGGGCACTCAACATGTACTGCACTGACACAATTGACTGATGATCTTTTGAAAGGTTTTGATAATAAGAAGATTGTAGGAGCTGTGCTGTTAGATTTCAGTGCAGGCTTTGATATTATTGATATTACGATAACCTGTTGTTGAGAGAACTTGTGTTATGGCTTTTCAACCTCTGCTCTGAATCCATGATATGGCTATCTATCTAGTAGAACTGAGGGTTTTCTTTAATGGAAGCTTCTCCTAATGTCAAACATGGAAATTGTGGTGTACAGCAGGGCAGCTCTCTAGGCCCTCTACTCTTTTCAATTTTTACCAATGACCATGCCTCTGGCATTAAACAAAGCACGTGTGTCCATGTGTGCTGATGATTTAACCATATATGCATCAGAAACCACAGGTAATGAAGTCACTGAAACCGTTAACAAAGAGTTGCACTCTGTTTTGGAATGGGTGGCCAGTAATAAACTGGTCCTGAACATCTCTAAAACTAAGAGCATTGCATTTGGTACAAATCATTCCTTATGTTCTAGACCTCAGCTGAATCTGGTAATGAATGGTGTGGCTGTTGAACAATTTCAGTAGACAAAATAACTTAGATTGTAAACTCATGGTCAAAACAGATTCAATGGTTGTAAAGATGGGTAGAGGTCTGGCCATAAAATAGAGATGTTCTGTTTTTTTGACACCGCACTCCAAAAAGCAAGTTCTGCAGGCTCCAGTTTGGTCTTATCTTGATTATTGTCCAGTCGTGTGGTCCAGTGCTGCAAGGAAATGCCTAGTTAAGCTGCAGCTGACCCAGAACAGGGCAGCAAATTTTGCTCTCAACTGTAATCAGAGGGCTGATATAAATACTATGCATGCCAGTCTCTCTTGGCTAAGAGTTGAGGAGAGACTCACTGAATCACTACTTCTTTTCTAAGAAACAATGTGTTGAAAAACCCAAATTGTTTGCATAGTCAACTTACACACAGCTCTGACACACACACTTATCCCACCAGATATGCCACCAGGGGTCTTTTCACAGTCCCCAGAACAAATTCAAGAAAGCATACAGTATTATATAGAGCCCTTATTGCATGGAACGTCCTTCCATCTCATATTGCTCAAATAAACAGCAAACCTGGTTTCAAAAAACAGATGAAGCAACACCTCGCGGTGCAACGCCTCTCCCCTATTTGACCTAGATAGTTTGTGTGTATGCATTGATATCTAGGCTACGTGTGTCTTTAAAAAAATGTTTATGTAGTTCTGTCCTGTTCTTGTCTATTGATGTTCTGTATTATGTTTTGTATGGACCCCAGGAAGAGTAGCTGCTGCTTTTGCAACAGCTAATGGGGATCCTAATAAAATAGCAAAACGGTCGCCCACAACGCCATACGTCTGCAGTTGAGGCCGGTTGGACGTACTGCCAAATTGTCTAAAACGATTGGAGGTGGCTTATGGTAGAGAAATTAACATTCTATTATCTGGCAACAGCTAGCCATCTAACTAGCATTTGCTTGTACATTTATTAGCTAGCCATCTAACTAGCGATTAGCATTAGTGGCTAACACGATTTAGCCACAACTTGCTAATGAAAGACAAACTATGTAGATGTTTGCACATGTAAGAAACAAATGGATTATAGAACGCTTGCCGATTTATATTAAGAAGCAAGCAGAAAATTGCCTCAACATTGATGCATGACCATGCAGAATGAAAGGAAATGTCTCATGGTCGAGCAACAACAAATGTGCTCCTTGAGTGATGGGGTGGGGCTAGGTCTGTTTGGAATGCAGCATGGCGAGAGCTGAAAGATGACTCAAATAGTGGAGTAAACTATCACATTTAACAAACTAAACTACCGTTTAAAACTGTACCAGTCCGTGCATCAATACCGGTATATGGTATTCCGCCCAACCCTAGCGTCCTCTTCTGTCTCACCTTCCGGGGCTCAGGGCTGCAACACAGCCCAGACACACTGACATGATTTACCCACAGCTTCCCATCGTAAACATAAGCCACACAAAGCCCTTCTACAACTGGTGGCACCCTTAGTGCTCTCGTATGTGTGTGTTGACTATGCTATCAGAGCATGTTTGTTTGTGTGTGTGTGCAGACAGTTCTTTTCATGTTGGGGTGACCCATCTCGTACTAAAGCCGTGGACCCACATGGTGATGAGGGGAGACTCATGTTAAACTCTCCAGTAGAGGTAGACCGATTATGATTTTTCAACGCCGATACCGATTATTGAAGGACCCCCCAAAAAAAGCCGATACCGATTAATTGGACGATTTAATTTTTTATTTGTAATAATGACAATTACAACAATACTGAATTAACACTTATTTTAACTTAATATAAAACATCAATAAAAACAATTTATCCTCAAATAAATGATGAAACATGTTCAATTTGGTTTAAATAATGCAAAAACAAAGTGTTGGAGAAGAAAGTAATTTGTGCCATGTAAAAATGTGTGCCATGTAAAATATATGCCATGTTAAAACGTTTAAGTTCCTTGCTCAGAACATATGAAAGTTGGTGGTTCCTTTTAACATGAGACTTCAATATTCCAAGGTAAGAGGTTTTAGGTTGTAGTTAATATAGTATTTATAGGACTATTTCTCTCTATACGATTTGTATTTCATATACCTTTGACTATTGGATGTTCTTATAGGCACTATAGTATTGCCAGTGTAACAGTATAGCTTCCGTCCCCCTCCTCGCCCCTACCTGGGCTCGAACCAGGAACACATCGACAACAGCCACACTCGAAGCATCGTTACCCATCGCTCCACAAAAGCCGCGGCCCTTGCAGCGCAAAGGGAATAACTACTCCAAATCTAAAAACGAGTGACGTTTGAAACAGTATTAGCGCACACCCAGCTAACTAGCGAGCCATTCCACATGGGTTACACCAGCCATTAGGCTGATAGGCTTGAAGTCATAAACAGTGCTGTGCTTGCGAAGAGCTGCTGGCAAAACGCACGAAAGTGCTGTTTGAATGAATGATTACGGGCCTGCTGCTGCTCAGACTGCTCTTTCAAATCAGACGTAATTATAACATAATAACACACAGAAATACGAGCCTTTGGTCATTAATATTGTAGCGACCCGCACAGACAGCTGTGTGTTATGTGCTAGGCTAGGAGGTGGTTGTGTTGTACTGACCAGTACCCGGTGTTCGCGGGGTCCGACATGTCAATCAACCTGCTATCTGCCAATCACGGGAATGCCTGGAATGTTCTGATGCCGGGCATCCTGGTGGTTGGCGGAGTGGCGTGGAGGGGGGGTTGGGCATTGGAAGTTAAGACCAGGTTCAGCCTTTGTTCTCTCTCTCTTACATCTGGGCTTCACAAAAGAAGGTCACGGTTGGATTGTGGGTGGTTGGATTGTGGGTTATCTATTTGGCGTGTGCTACGGCCCAAACAGTAGCCTGTGTAGAGTTGGTTCAATAAACCGTCAATTCGCAAACTCAAGCTTCTGTCTGGACAATTGTTCATTTATGAGCTAGTCAGGTCATTACATTGGTGTCAGAAGTAAAAACGTTGATACAAGTTAGCCAGCTAGCTAGCTGACTTATGTGGCTAGCTACCGTAGGTGAGAACGGGGATTGAAAATGCTTCGAGGGAATCCGAAAGTGAAGGTGGAGGTAGGGGACGATTATGGCCAAGGAGGTGCGTGTGAATGGACGTCGGGGGTTCTGTCTGAGGAGATCGCCAGGGCGTCGGAGCGCAGAGGCCGCTTGAGGGAGGACGTTGGAGTGATGGTGGCTGAAGCGGGCATGAGTGCTTCGTCGAGTGTATTTCGCGCGGATTCTGGTGGGCGGACCGAAGTGGCGACGTCGACGCGGCGTGACGAGGAATCTGGGGCTCAGGATGTAAACAAACATGGCGGCGCCCAGTTCCCGGCTGCGTCCGTATCTGTTAAGACCCCGAAGTATTCCGGTAAGGCGGATTGGGAAGCTTTTCATGCTCAGTTTGAACTGTTAGCTCATTTTAGGGGGTGGTCGGATGAAGAAAGGGCACTGCAGTTGGCTTTATGCCTCACGGATGAAGCTCTGTCCTGTTTGATATTGATTAGCCCCGAGGACAGGCATGATTATGGTGCTCTAGTGGGAGCACTGAGGAGGCGCTATGGACAGTGTGTGTACAGCCCGGGCTACTGCGCTCCGAACTGAGGAATAGACGCAGGCAGCCTGGAGAGCCTCTACGGGTGCTAGCTAATGACATTGAGAGCCTCTCTCGGCGGGCATATGCTCACATGCCCCCTCCGTGCAGAGCGAGCTAGCACGGGACCAGTTCATACAGGCGCTCTCCCTACGGAGCTGCGCATACAGACCCAGCTGGCTCATCCTGAGTCATTGCAGACAGCCTTGGAGATGGCTTTGGAGAGGGAGCTGGTGTGGGCTGGGGCTTCAGCTGGGGCTTTGGTGGGGGTGCAGGGAGACACACCCTCTGTGCGAGCTGGGGGCAGAGCAGCCCGGAGCCGGAAAAGCCTGCTTGGGTGGCCGAAATGACAGAACTCATTCGGGCTGTGTCGCTACAGGCGGCACGAAACACAAGCCCTGGTCCCAGGGTCTGCTGGGGTTGTGGCCAGCCAGGCCATCTGCGCCGAGATTGCCCCATGTCCCCCAGAGCTCAGGGAACGGCTCGGGGTCCGCATAGACCGGGTAGTGCGGACCCCTGGCTTTCTCTATCCCAACCACCATCATCTTCAGGAGGAGCCCACCGGCACAGACGGGAAGCAAGGCTCCACTTCCCCAGAAGCAGACGAGGGCAAGCGGAGGGAGCCTGTTGTTGTGGTGGGCCGGACCTGTGTTGGGGACTTTTGTCATGTCCCTGTCACTGTGGGGGGTGCCCTGCTCCGCCCTGGTGGACACTGGGTCCACAGTAACCCTGGTGAGGCCAGATATTGTGCCAGGTTGGACTCAGTGTGAGCCTACAACTGTGCAGCTCCGCACAGTCACAGGTGAGCTGGCACCCATGAAAGGGAAGGGAATAATGACTCTGACAGTAGGGGGCAGGACTGTGCGTCATCCTGTGTGGGTGGCGGCTGTGCAGGACCCTTGTATCCTGGGGTTGGACTTTCTTAGGAGCACAGGCTGCCAGTTAGACCTAAATAGGGGCACACTGAGCTTCCAGAGAGGGACGGAAGTCACCATGGCCCCCCCTAATGTCACATTCACTCAACCCAACAAACCCTTTACTCCAACAGTTAAAGCAGCAGAGACTCATGGCTGCGCCCCTCCCCCACAGCTGTGTGTGACTTTTCCCCAGTCCCCCTGTCACCTACGGCGGTGTGTTACATTCCCCCAGCTACCTCCATGACACAGCCCTCTGTGAGCCCGGGCCGCACCCCCAGCCCAGCTACCCCAGATGGGAGAGGAGAGGACACTGTCTGCAGTGAGGGAGATATGGGGGAGGAACTGTGTTGGTCTTGACCCTGAGCAGCAGGAACGGTTGTGGCAGTTGCTGTTTGAATTCAGAGACAGCTTTGCGTTGAGTGAGGAAGAGGTGGGTCAGACTCTTCTGGTGCAGCATGAGATCGACACAGGTGATGCTCGACCCATCAAGATGCGTCCCCCGCCGTATCCGCTGGCACGCCAGGAGGCGGCAGACAAGGCTGTGTTGGAGATGCAGCGGGCAGACTTCATTGAGCCTCAGACAGCCCCTGGGCGGCGCCAGTCGTCATGGTTCCGAAGAAGGGGGCAAGCTGAGGTTCTGTGCGGACTACAGGCGGCTGAATGAGGTAACCAGGAAGGACTCATACCCCATACCACGTATCGATGAGTCGCTGGACCTGGTTAGGGGTCCTCCTGGTTCTCCTCACTAGACCTCCGCAGCGGCTACTGGCAGGTGCCCCTCTCCCCAGAGGCCAGAGCCAAAACTGCGTTCTCCACTAACAGAGGACACTGGCAGTTCAAGGTCCTGTGCTTTGGCCTGTGCAACGCTCCAGCTACTTTTGAGCGTTTGATGGACAGGGTGCTGGATGGCATCCCCCGACAGCAGTGTCTGGTATACCTCGATGACATCCTGGCCCATGGCAGCTCCTTCCAGTCAGCCCTGGGGCGCTACGGCGTGTGCTGGAGAGGGTGGCTGCCGCAGGTCTGAAGCTCCACCCCGAGAAGTGCCACTTCATGAGGAGAGAGGTGTCCTTCTTGGGCCACCGAGTGGGGAAGGAGGGGATCAGCACCATGGAGGACAAGGTAGGGGCTGTCAGAGACTGGCCCACCCCACCGACCAGCGTCAGCTGAAGAGCTTCCTGGGCCTGGCCTCATACTACAGGAGGTTTGTACGGGGCTTCTCAAGCGTTGCTGCTCCACTGAACCGCCTGCTGCCGAAGGACAAGGCTTTCACTTGGACAGTGGAGTGAGGAGGCGTTCAACACCCTCAAACGTGCACTGATCGAGGCCCCGTGCTCGCCCCCTGACCTCACCTTGCCCTTTATCCTGGACACAGACGCGAGCAATGTGGGCATGGGTGGGGTGCTGGCCCAGGTGGGGCCAGAGGGGAGAGAGTGGTGGCGCACTTCAGCAAAACATTTGACAAACATGAGCGCCGCTACTGTGTCACCCGGCGGGAGCTCTTGGCTGTTGTGGCTTCCGTCAAACACTTCAAGTACTACCTGGGTGGTCTGCCCTTTACTGTAAGGACTGACCACTCTGCTCTCCAGTGGCTCATGTCTTTCAGAGAGCCAGAGGGGCAGGTGGCACGCTGGTTGGAGGAGCTTCAGCCGTATGACTTCACGGTGGTGCACAGGGCAGGGGCACGCCACCCAACGCCGACGCCATGTCCCGCGGCCCTGTACTGCAGACGGCTGCCGCCACTGTGAACGGAGAGAGGGACGGGAGAGAGAGCTGCGGGCAGAGGAGGGTGTCTGTGCCACAGTGTGTCGGGCGAGCGGGCCTGTCTGCTGTGAGCTGCAGACTGTCGACGTGGCTGAATGGCGGCAGCAACAGGGACGGGACACAGACCTACAGCCAGTGCTACAGTGGGTAGAGGCGCAGGTGAGGCCACCATGGGAAGAGGTGACAGCGCTCTCACTCGCGACCAAAGGGTTGTGGTCGAAGTTTGAGAGACTGCGGCTGGCTGATGGCGTGCTACAGCGGGCATGGAAGGAGTCAGCTACGGGAGAGGAGAGGTGGCAGGTGGTGGTCCCAAAAGCATTGCGGGAGGCTGTGCTCCAGAGTACTCATGGGGGTGGGGACTGGACACTTTGGGGTCACAAAAACACTGCGCCGTCTCCGTCAGGGCTTCTACTGGGGGCAGCACAAGAGGGATGTGGAGGACTTTTCGCGCTGTGACAACTGCACAGCGAGAAAGGGCCCCCAGGCCGCTCTCATGCTCAGCTCCAACAGTTCCCAGTGGGGCTCCCATGGAGAGGGTGGGAGTGGATGTAGTTGGGCCGTTCCCCACCACAGACAGTGGAAACCGCTGGGTGCTCACGGCCATGGACTATTTCACAAAATGGCCCGAGGCCTATGCTCTGCCTGACCAGGAGGCAGAGACCATCGTCGACGCCCTGACAGCGGGGATGTTCAGCAGGTTTGGAGCTGCAGAGTCCATCCACAGCGACCAAGGCAGAAACTTTGAGTCCCGTGTGTTCGCCACCATGTGTGAGAGGCTGGGTATGCACAAGACCCGCACTACTCCTCTCCATCCTCAAAGTGATGGCCTTGTGGAGCGCTTCAACAAAACGCTTGGACAGCAGCTGGCCATCGTCTCTTCCAAACACCAGCGTGACTGGGACAAGCACCTGCCTATGGTCCTCATGGCATGCCGCTCCGCTGTCCAAGACTCCACCTCCTGCACGCCTGCCCTCCTCATGCTGGGGAGAGATCCGCACCCCTGCGGAGATGGCGTTTGGTCGGCCCCTGGATAGCCCTCATGTTCCTCCGGGGCCGGAGTATGCCCGGAGACTCCAGGACCGCTTGAGACAGCCCACACCTTCGCCAGAGAGCAGCTGGTGAATGCAGGTGTGAGGCAGAAAAGGAACTATGACGTGCACACCCGGGAAGGCACTTTGTGGCTGGGGAGCTGGTCTGGGTCTACAGCCCCCTAAGGAAAAAAGGCAGATGCCCCAAGTTGGACAGTCACTGGGTGGGACCCTGCAGTGTCCTGGAGAGGGTAGGGGAGGTTGTGTACCGGGTGCAGCTTCCTCCCAGGGGGAGAAAGGTGGCACTGCACCGGGACAGGTTAGCCCCATACAGAGGGGCCTCTTCTCCCCAAACCCCAGGAACCCCCACAATTCCCCTCTCTGGCAATGACATTCTCCAGGCACCCACCCTCAGGTGCCGCAGACAAGGCTCCAGACAGCCCACTCCCCTGTCTCCCCCTGTGTCACCGCGTGGTTCCCCAGAACCACGGACTGTATTACCCGTCCCGCTTCCTTGTCCCCCATATCCCTGCCTTCATCCCCGGGTTCCCAGAGGGGCACTCTGCGACCATCACGGCCACGCAGGCAAAGGAGACCTCCGGGTCGCTCAGAGACTTTGTTTGTTCCCTCGGGACGAGGGACTTTGTGGGGGGGGCTGTAGCGACCCGCACAGACAGCTGTGTGTTATGTGCTAGGCTAGGAGGTGGTTGTGTTGTACTGACCAGTACCCGGTGTTCGCGGGGTCCGACATGTCAATCAACCTGCTATCTGCCAATCACGGGAATGCCTGGAATGTTCTGATGCCGGGCATCCTGGTGGTTGGCGGAGTGGCGTGGAGGGGGGGTTGGGCATTGGAAGTTAAGACCAGGTTCAGCCTTTGTTCTCTCTCTCTTACATCTGGGCTTCACAAAAGAAGGTCACGGTTGGATTGTGGGTGGTTGGATTGTGGGTTATCTATTTGGCGTGTGCTACGGCCCAAACAGTAGCCTGTGTAGAGTTGGTTCAATAAACCGTCAATTCGCAAACTCAAGCTTCTGTCTGGACAATTGTTCATTTATGAGCTAGTCAGGTCATTACAATATGATCGAATCCGGAAACTATCATTTCGAAAACAAAACGTTTATTATTTCAGTGAAATACGGAACCGTTCGGTATTTTATCTAACGGGTGGCATCCCTAAGTCTAAATATTCTGGTTACATTGCACAACCTTCAACATATGTCATAATTATGTAAAATTCTGGCAAATTAGTTCGCAATGAGCCAGGCAGCCCAAACTGTTGCATATACCCTGACTCTGCGTGCAATGAACGCAAGAGAAATAACACAATTTCACCTGGTTAATATTGCCTGCTAAACTGGATTAGTAGTTATAACTAGTGATTATGATTGTTTTTTATAAGATAAGTTTAATGCTAGCTAGCAATTTATACCTTGGCTTCTGATGCATTCGCGTAACAGGCAGGCTACTCGTGGAGTGCAATGGTTAGAGCGTTGGACTAGTTAACTGTGCGGTTGCAAGATTGGAACCCCTGAGCTGACAAGGTGAAAATCTGTCGTTCTGTCCCTGAACAAGGCAGTTAACCCACAGTTCCTCGGCAGTCATTAAAAATAAGAATGTCTTCTTAACTGACTTGCCTAGTTAAATAAAAAGTATTAAAAAAATATTTAAAAAAATCGGAAATCGGCCAAAAATACAGATTTCCGATTGTTATGAAAACTTGAAATCGGCCCTAATTAATCGGCCATTAGTCTCCAGACCTGGCTTTATCTGCCCTAATTATGAACCAGACACACTCAGTATTATAGAACCTCCATGCACACCTGGAAGCTATAGGACTTAAGATGGGTTTGATTTATAAATGAATGCGTTTAATAAAAAGACTCCCCAGGCGAAATCTGTGTGGCTCGGTATCTCTCCTTGTCTCTCGCTCCTCATTTCTCCCTCCTTCAAAGCAGACAGAAAGGGAAGCAGTAGTTTCCTGGGGGGCCAGAGGGAGTGTATGGAAATGAACACGCCTTCTGTCTACCGCTTTTATGTCAGATGTATAAAGGAGCCTGCAGTATATGAAAACAGACCTGTTGTAAAACTGAACATTTTCAGTTAATTTCCAGTGTAATTGATGTTCCTGTGTTGTACACACACATGTTCCATGTAGCTCATACACATGTATAACAAAATGCACAACACAGATAGATATTGCCTAGTACTTTCTGTCTTGCCTGATTGCACCTTCCCCTTCCACACGGTACAGTTGATTGAGTCTGAGGTGGATCTTCTGTAATGATTCACCCAGAAAGGCAGCTCTGCTCTGTCTGGGGCAGTCATGCATGGAGTGATGGAGAGTACAGGGTACAATGAGACTGTGTCCAACAGAATTGCTCTGTTACCAGGACAGCCACAGTGAATGAGTCAGTGTCACACCGCTGGGGTTCCCCATCTCTCAGCAAGAGACTTCAGTACTCACCGGTCTTCACCCAGCCAATTAAAACTTGTGCTTGGCAGTCATATGACCTAACCCAGCCAATCTGGTTATTGCGACACTAGCACAGCTTGATTTGGCCAATTGGGTTCATCGCTGCTGTGACTGCGACATTTCCATTCAATGGGACATTTTAAGACCATGTGTGAGATGATTAAGAGATTAAATAACTAGTCTGTTCATTCATGACAGCCTACTTCTACCCATGTGAGACTGGATGTGAGGGGACAGACTGGCACAAATTGACCAAGACATCTGTCCCTTCTGATGGAGACCCATTCAGTTGCAACTATCGTTGAAAAATGCCATAATTATTCTAGCACACTGTTTTCTGTGTAATGTCTATGCCTGAAAGTATTATATTGTAGGGGAGTAGTAGTGGTATTGGTTGAGTAAGTTGACTTACATAGAATGTCTTCTCTCCTCAACAGGTACACATCTGTACAACTGGACTCCTAGTGACCCCTCCCCCCAGCAGTCCTGTTACTACTGCAACCGTGTTCACATTTCCCCCAGAGGCAAGTTACGCATCCATTCCTGTGGTAGGTGCACTTCTCTATAAAGATTCTACAGTATTCACACCAACAGTTCAATATAACAATAGGGTTCTTGCAACTACGCTACGGTTTCCCTAATTAGGGATGGACATGAGTACTGGAACGGACGTCAAAGCTCCATCTTTAGCCAGAGATTACTTTTTAATTTTTTTAATAAAAAAACATTTTTTTAATACTGTAAATCTATATGGTGGAATGTGTTTGTGGCTTCTAGAACAGGAAAGTGACATTTTGCCTTGAAGACAACATTCATTTGCTTTGACGCTAGTGTGCCATTTGTACATGTGCATTTGCGGGGCACAACAAAAAAGAAACCAAGCCAAGCATCATACAGTTCTTCTCCCTAAATTCCCTTTCCTCGCCGTGCCTCATTCACTCAATTGCGTTCCAACCACTCCCTACACACACTCGTGTGCTCCTGTTAAGACTACAGAAATAAATGCCCATAAAAACCTATCTGCCTGATGGGATAGACAGGCTACATTCCTTGCCAAATGATGACAGTTTTATCTCAAGTTCCAACAACAAGCTGCAGTTTTGGAATAATTGCACAGTGTTCCACAGTGAAAGTGTGCAAAAACATTAGTTTGATAGAAACAAGGAGCATATTTTCACCAGACTCATTAAGCATATGCCTACTCCCCAAACAGATGTCGTGGCAGTAATTCATCACCATGCAGTTTTTTTCAATGAGGAATTGTTCATCTATTTAGAAAATTCCCAAGAACAGGCAAAATAAACTAGAGCGTCTGTATATCAAAAAAGTAGGTTTTGAACCCTGAAAACCTCTCAACTCGCCAAATTGAGCCCTGTTACAATTGATCACTCTGAGGTGAACTGTTCCAGACTCCAGATGCGCATCACTTTTTTGCACTAGCATCTTTTAAAATTATTTTATTTTGTTATATTACATGTTTTTTACTATTAAAATAAGTGTGTCTTGGCTGTGATAAGGGCTCGGGAAAGAAGAGCATCTCTGCTAAATGAACAAAACAAGGCTATGCCATTGCACAGCCATATTCTTCTACATCAAGTACCACTGCTGAGGTTACTACCTTTTAGAAGATTGTTCCACCATATAATATAACCAGTTGATATTACGGTTTCAGTAAATTAAATGGCACTTGCTTTTTTGACTGAATTGAGCAATTTAGCTATCTAGCTATTAGGATTTGTTTTCTGTAATGGTTATGATAAATGAGGCATGGCTGTGCACTGTTGGCATAGGCCTATATATAAATGCTTATTTTTTTGTTCTCCAGTGCGGTTCTAAAATCAGATTTTTTTTCTCCCCATTTTTGATTATCATGTGAAGTACTGGAACAGTCAAAACATTTCAAATGCCCATTCCTTACCCTAATAATGGTTTTAACAACTGTTTAGGTTGATCTATGTTACTCTACTTACATCCTATCGTGTATGGAGGAGACTGATGTATCTGCTGCTTTGTCATGGTCAACTGACTGTGTGTGTGGCTTTGTTGGTATGTGGTACTACTGAACAGGGGACTATGTGTACACAAAGGTTAAGCTCTCCACTTTACTGGGGAACTAACTCTACATGATGATTTCTTTGGCCTGCAGGCATTGTAATTATCTCAGCTCCAGCGTCAACAGCGCACACACATACACACATGGTAGTATGTAGACTCTTCTGAATGTATTTCCAACCCCCTCCCCCACTGTTCCATGGTAGTGATGTCTGTCTGCTCCTCAGGCCTTTTAATGTCAAGCTGAGACACGTTTTGTTCCAGGTGATGGGGCCTGAATTATTTACCGTCTACAATGCCTTTCTCTGCAGATGTATTAATAGTTTTGCATGTTTAGGAGAAAACAAACCCCTTTCCCAGTATAAACCCCGTTCCCCTTTCCCAGTGTCAGTGTGTGTGATTGTGTAAGAGTTGTTTTGGTCTGGTTTCTGTCACGTTAGATGCAGAACAAGGGGGATAAGAGAGCACAGAAGAATCTGCTCGGCGCGCCCCTGAGGGTTAAACTATGTCATGTTTACAGAAATGTTTTTACTTTCATATGGTCCCAATTAAACACAGCGATGGATTCACAAGGCCCCAGTGTCGTTTCTATAGCAACAAACAAACAAGCACACTTGAGATTCCTTCCCAGTTCTATGGGGAAGTTGGGGACAAGACCAAACTTCTGTGCCAAGCGATACTCTCCCTCATTGAACAGAGTAAATAATATCCCTTTTTCACAGAGCAGTTTCTCTCATTATGTAACACCTAGTCATGGGTTAAAAGGCCAGGGGTAGGGTTCTCATGTATCATTCCATCAAGAGCTTTAATGTAACTCTCATGTTGCGCTGAAGGCAGTGAGTTGTTTACTTGTTTCCTGTCTTTTGGTTCCAAACAAAGCAGTTTTTTTTATGTGAGGGATGCACTTCAACCTTATTGTGAACTGTTCTGTGCTGTTTGATCTCTGTTTCAGAATGGGTTTTTTGTTTGTTTTTTGACAGGAAGCTCTCCCTCCTCCCCCACCACCTCCCCCACAATCTTCAGCGCTGGGGGCAGCCTCCTCGTTGGCTGCTGGTCAGAGACCTTCCCCAAGCACAAGCGACCAGAGTGGGAGACAAAGACCCACAGTGTGAGTGTACACACACGCATACACATACACAGATGTACATGTAACACTCTTCCATGTATAAAGTACCAGCACATTAAACCAGAGAGAACATGCCGTTTAAGAGCATGTTCCACACATGGCTAGGGTGTGGGGCCGTCTAATGTGTTCTGGGAGTTCTCCAAGCCTCTAAATGACCGCTCAGCTGTCAGTGTGGAACACCAGAGGTTGACCCAGAGCACAGGTGAAGGGTGAAAGGTCAACCGCTGTGGGGTATGGAGTCTCCTGGGTCCTATCAGAGATCCTGCCTGTGACCCTGGACCTCTCACATCATTACTCCTTTGAGAGACTCCAGACACCTGATAGAATTAGATACGACCCACCTCCCCAAAGTGAGTGTGTTTGTGTTTCTGCATTTTCTTCTTAATTTCCCCCTCCCTGACACCAGTGAAAGTGTCTATGCTGTCTGTCAGCAGTTGTTCTTTAAAGCCTCTTCCCCTCTTGAGGTTCTTGGAGATGTGACTTTTCCACTCCCTTTACAGCACCTCAGTGGAGCCCTGCCACATAGCAAGTTACCATAGTATTACTCTACATCAGTGATGGGGGGTGAACTCATGAGGGGCCGCAGTGGCTCCCGGGTCTACGTACCCACATCCATGCACACACCGGCAATCAGAGCCAGCCATAGCCTAATTTCCTGCAATTCTACACATTTTGCCATGGGGTGGAAAGAAGATTTTGCAATTTTATAACTAATTTCATGAAATATTACTCGTTTTGCCATGTGGCGTAGAGGGGAAAAAACTGTTTTAAAGTTAATTTCCTGCATTTTACACATTGAGTGACTAACAAAATCAATGGGGGCCCCCCCGGTCGGTAATTAGACCATGATTAATACAAGTTCATATACAGTGCATTCAGAAAGTATTTAGACCCCTTAGCTTTTTCAAAATGTTGTTACGTTGCAGCCTTATTCTAAAATGTATTAAATTGTGTGTTTCCCTCATCAATCTACACACAATACCCCATAATGACAAAGAAAAAACATGTTTTTAGACATTTCTTCAAAATTAACTGAAATATCAGATTTAGAATTCAGACCCTTTACTCAATACTTTGTTGAAGCACCTTTGGCAGCAATTGCATCCTCGAGTCTTCTTGGGTGTGACGCTACAAGCTTGGCACACCTGTATTTGGGGAGTTTCTCCCATTCGCTGCAGATCCTCTCAAGCTCTGTCAAGTTGGATGGGGTGCGTTGCTGCACATCTATTTTCTGGTCTCTCCAGCGATGTTCGATTGGGTTCAAGTCCGGGCTCTGGCTGAGCCTCTCAAGGACATTGAGACTTATCCCAAAGCCACTCCTGTGTTGTCTTGGCTGTGTGCTTAGAGTTGTTGTCATGTTGGAAGGTGAACCTTCACCCCAGTCAGGTCCTGAGCTCTCTGGAGCAGGATTTCAACAATCTCTGTACTTTGCTCCGTTAATCTTTGCCTCGATCCTGACTAGTCTCCCAGTCCCTGCCGCTGAAAAATATCCCCACAACATGACTCTGCCACCACCATGTGTCACCTTAGGGATGGTGCCAGGTTTCCTCCAGACATGACGCTTGGTATTCAGGCAAAAGAGGTCAATCTTGGTTTCATCAGACCAGAGAATCTTGTTTCTCATGGTCTGAGAGTTCTTTAGGTGCCTTTTGGCAAACTCCAAGTGGGCTGTCATGTGCCTTTTACTGAGGAGTGGCTTCCGTCTGGCCACTCTGATTGGTGGAGTGCTGATTGGTGGAGTGCTGCAGAGATGGTTGTGCTTCTGGAAGGTTCTCCCATCTCCACAGAGGAACTCTGGAGAGATGATTGCACCGGAGGGGACGGCTGCCGTTTTACGGGCTCCTAACCGAATGTGCTATTTAAAAAAAAAAAAAAATATAAATATTCTCACATTGGTTGTACCTCATTTTGTACATAATGTTGCTGCTACGGTCTCTTATGACCGAAAAGAGCTTCTCGACATCAGAACAGCGATGACTCACCTCGAACTGGACAAAGATTTTTTCTTTAAGAAGTCCAATGTGAAGGATATACTGTTTTGTCAAGACCTGTCCCAAATCCCTGTCATCAGCATGAAGAAGAGACGAGGAGAAGGGGGAGGAAGGCA
Organism: Oncorhynchus nerka; assembly: GCF_034236695.1. Taxonomy (NCBI): domain Eukaryota; kingdom Metazoa; phylum Chordata; class Actinopteri; order Salmoniformes; family Salmonidae; genus Oncorhynchus; species Oncorhynchus nerka. Next base: position 69,939,728 of record NC_088419.1, read on the forward strand.
GAATGCCTTGTAAGAATTAGCAGACGAGTAGGTAAACCACCAGTACCCTCCGTATTATTGGCCAACATTCAATCATTGGAAAACTGGACGATGTACGATTAAAGAGGATCCTACAAACGGGATACTAAAACTGTAATATCTTATATTTTACCGAGACGTGGCTGAACGACAACACGGATAGTATAGAGCTGGCTGGCTTCATGCATCGGCAGGATAGAGCAGCTATGTCTGGTAAGACGAGGGGCGGGGGTGTGTCTATTTGTCAATAACTGCTTTGTCAATAACAGCAACTATCAGTAGAGTTGAAAATGCGATGGAAACACAACTTTAAGATTTTTATTTGTTTCTTGAAAACTTAAGCTAAAAAGTACAGCAAATCAGTTTGGAAACACCACTGATGGGGAAAATGAACATTTTCGTTCTGTAGATTTGTATTTATTTTTTACATTTGTATTAAAATCGTCCCCAATTGGATGGAAACCTTGCAACTTGTGTATTCTACTATTTTAACTCTCAACAGTGAGTTGAATATTTGTGGGGGGGGTTCATTTATCTGCGGGCCTACAAAAATGGCTGCCAGTTGCCTATCCCTGCTCTACAGACATATAGCGCAGCATTCTCTGAACTACTGGAAGACCAGTCCAGAGGGGAATGTCCATCTCGATCAGCCTGTAAGTGCCTACTAGAAAGAGAGGGGAGATGTTGATGGATATACTTTAGTCTGTGGAAGGGGGGTACATTTTGCCACAGACGAGATGTTCTGAATCCACAACATGTCTGATTCATTTCCTCCTGAGGTTAATTGGACAGTCCCTGTGTCGATGGCCACGTGTGTGTGTTTGATGTGTCCCATCTCTCTCTCCCCCCCACTGCAGCTACGTGGCCCTGTTCCCTTACCCCCCCCGTAAGGAGGATGAGTTGGAGCTGAGGAAGGGAGAGATGTTCCTGGTGCTGGAGCGCTGTCAGGACGGATGGTTCAAAGGCACCTCCATGCACACTGGCAAGATAGGAGTGTTCCCCGGCAACTACATGAGCCCTGTCAGCAGGTCTGTCACACACACAGACCTTACGCATGCACACACATATACACATTGGTTGTATTTTTTACATTTGTATTAAAATCGTCCCCAATTGGATGGAAACCTTGCAACTTGTGTATTCTACTACTTTAACTCTCAACAGTGATCTTAACCAACCATTTCTGAATGGACTTTGCTTTGTGCACAGGGGCATTGTCATGCTGAAACAGGCAAGGGCCTTCCCCAAACTGTTGCCACAAAGTTTGGCTCCCAAGTGGTGCAGCGGTCTAAGGCACTGCATCACAGTGCTAGAGGCGTCACTACAGACCATGGTTCGATCCCGGGCTGTATCACAACTGGCCGTGATCGGGAGTCCCATAGGGCGGCGCACAATTGACCCAGTGCCGTCCGGGTTAGGGGAGAGCTTGGCCGGGGTATGCTGTCATTGTAAAATAAGAATTTGTTCTTAACTGACTTGCCTAGTTAAATAAAAGGTTAAATCAAAGTTGGAAGCAGAGAATCACCTAGAATGTCATTGTATGCTGTAGCATTAAGATGTCCCTTCACTGGAACTAAAGCGCCTAGCCCGAACCATGAACAACAGCCCTAGACCGTTATTTCTCCTCCGCCAAACTTTACAGTTGGCACAATGCAATGGGGCAGGTAGTGTTCTCCTGGCATCCACCAAATCCAGATTCATCAGTCGGACTGCCAGATGGTGAAGCATGATCCATCACTCCAGGGAACGCGTTTCCATTGCTCCAGAGTCCAATGGCGGCGAGCTTTACACCACTCCAGTCGACGCTTGTCATTGCGCATGGTGATCTTAGTCTTGTGTGCGCGGCTGCTCAGCCATGTAAACCCATTTCATGAAGCTCCCAACAAAGTTATTTTGCAGACGTTGTTTCCAGAGACAGTTTGGAACTCTGTAGTGAGTGGTGCAACCGAGGTTAGTTCATTTTTACACGCTTCAGCGCTCGGTGGTCCTGTCCTGTGAGCTTGTGTGACCTGCCACTTTGACGAACTGACTTGTTGGAAAGTTGGCATCCTATGACGGTAAAGCCATTCTACTGCCAATGTTTGTCTATGGAGATTGCATGGCTGTGTGCTCAATTTTTGTGTTCAGAGGGTAGTGTTGAGCGATTAGTGCTTATTGAGGTTGTTTCGGTTTGATTATTAAAAAGTCACGGTTTTCAACTTCGCTTTCTATAAAACATTTTTTTTAGTGAAATGCATTAGGAAATAAAGATGTTACATAGATTTAAAAAAACAAACATTTTAATGGAAATTCCAAGGCCAAAAATAGTCAACCATAGTCTCTGATCAGGTCCACATTGGGTAGACATCAATAGAAAAATAGGAAATTGCTATGAAATAATGAAATATTTCAGTTGTGAATATTACTTAATTTATATTTGATTACTTAATTCCTTAAAGTAATCATCTGCTCAGGCAGTCGCAGTCAGCCAGCCAGGCCATCTGTTTTGTGCTCCCCATACTGTACTGTCTTTAGTCATCCTAGTTAGCTAGCCTGCCTAATTATGCTGCAGAGCTGTCTGACGATATAATTGTACTAGTTCTTCCTCTCTCATGCGGTCTATGCTGTATCAGTCCAGAGATGCTCATGTCTCCGCCCTAACAATGGGAGTCGTTGTCCCAAATGCGGAAAGGCAGACGACGAGCTTCGGTACAAAATAAGGCCATAGAAACGCATTGGGCTTATTTTGGACAGAGTTTGGCTAGGGTGAAACCTCTCGCTTCACCTATTCCTCTCTGATCTGGAAAAAACTGGAGCAATGGATTATGGTCAATGTAGTTAATTACAATGTTTCTGCACTGAACTAGGTTGAATATTTGCTTAATGGAAACCAAAACTCCCTTCAGCCCAGCGTCCTATATAGTTCTTGACTTGATTTTCTTTCATAAATGATTTGATTTCTCTCTAGAGAAACAGTGCATTGTGCTACAACAACAAAAAATACCTAAATGGTATTCAAATAATTTAACCAGAATCATTTTATCACTTGTTTTGGTACTGCTCAGAAGTAGTTTGTTTTTGGTCGCAGGATCAGGAATGGCCGACAAATTGCAACATTTACTTTGAGCTAACGGTGCAAATAGCACTGCTGGGTGATTTGAAACGTCAGTCAATCCGATCAATAATATAATAATACTCTTAGCAAAAATGTTTCTTTAATTTAATATCTTTAGGAACTTTGAGAATGAATAGGTTCAGAACTTTTGTGAAACATCACAGCACAGTGGAAAAATATATGGCAGCAAGAAATCAAAACTGGATGGTCTTCAGAGATGGATGGATGGATGGATGGAAGGGGTTGAGGGTAGTTGAAGCCTGGGACTAAAAACAAACAAAAGATAACTAAAGTAATATATACTGTGCCCGTAAAATGTAAATAAACTAGAAAATAAACATCTCTTTTTCAGGACCCTGTCTTTCAAAGATAATTTGTAAATATCCAAATAACTTCACAGATCTTCATTGTAAAGGGTTTAAACACATGCTTGTTCAATGAACCATAAACAATGAATGAACATGCACCTGTGGAATGGTCGTTAAGACACTAACAGCTTACAGACGGTAGGCAATTAGGTCACAGTTATGAAAATTTAGGACACTAAAGAGGCCTTTCTACTGACTCTGAAAAACAAAAAAAGAAAGATGCCCAGGGTCCCTGCTCATCTGTGTGAACATGCCTTAGGCATGCTGCAAGGAGGCATGAGGAAAGGAGGCATGAGGACTGCAGATGTGGCCAGGGCAATAAATTGTAATGTCCAAACTATGAGACACCTATGACAGTGCTACAGGGAGACCGGGTGGACAGCTGATCGTTCTCGCAGTGGCAGACCACGTGTAACAACACCTACACAGAATCGGTACATCCAAACATCATACCTGCGGGACAGGTACAGGATGGCAACAACAACTGCCCGAGTTACACCAGGAACGCACAATCCCTCCATCAGTGCTCACACTGTCCGCAATATTCTGAGAGAGACTGGGTTGAGGGCTTGTAGGTCTGTTGTAAGGCAGGTCCTCACCAGACATCACCGGTAACAGCATTGCCTATGGTTACAAACCCACTGTCGCTGGACCAGACAGGACTGGCAAAAAGTGCTCTTCACTGACGAGTCGCGGGTTTGTCTCACCAATGGTGATGGTCGTATTCACGTTTATCGTCGAAGGAATGAGCGTTACTCCGAGGCCTGTACTCTGGAGCGGGATCGATTTGGAGGTGGAGAATCCGTCATGGTCTGGGGCAGTGTGTCACAGCATCATCGGACTGAGCTTGTTGTCATTGCAGGCAATCTCAACACTGTGCGTTTTAGGGAAGACATCCTCTTCTCTCATGGGGCGGCAGGGTAGCCTAGTGGTTAGAGAGTTGGACTAGCAACCGAAAGGTTGTTCAAATCCCCAAGCTGACAAAGTACAAATCTGTCGTTCTGCCCCTGAACAGATGGTTAACTCACTGTTCCTAGGCTGTCAATTGAAAATAAGAATTTGTTCTTAACTGACTTGCCTAGTTAAATAAAGGTAAAATAAATCAATATGGTACCCTTCCTGCAGGCTCATCCTGACATGACTCTACAGCCTGACAATGCCACCAGCCATACTGCTCGTTCTTTCAAGACAAGAATGTCAGTGTTCTGCCATGGCCAGCGAAGAGCCCGGATCTCAATCCCATTGTGCACGTCTGGGACCTGTTGGATCGGAGGGTGAGGGCTAGGGCCATTCCCCCCCAGAAATGTCCGGGAACTTAGTAACATCTCACAGCAAATCTGGTGCAGTGCACGAGGAGGAGATGCACTGCAGTACTTAATGCAGCTGGTGGCCACACCAGATACTGACTTACCTTTGATTTTGACCCCCTCTTTGTTCAGGGACACATTATTCCATTTCTGTTAGTCACATGTCTGTGGAACATGCTCAGTTTGTCTGTTGTTGAATCTTATGTTCTTACAAATATTTACACGTTAAGTTTAACAGTTGATAGTGAGAGGGCATTTCTATTTTTTGCTGAGTTTAGTATGTATAAGCTGGAAGTACAAGCCTAACATGCTGACCATACCGGATGCGTGCGTTGCAAATTAAATTTACACATACTTTATTCAATCATTGCACCCACACTGCTTGCCCGCATCAGTGTAGTAAGGCGCTAAAATAGAACTTGGTTCTATTTGTGACGCTCGACAAACTGCAAGTCCTGCCTCTCCCGTCTCCTCATTGGTTTTTAGGAGCATATGCCCACGTGGGTGGTTGAATGATGAACTGTGGTTAACACTCCAGTTGGTTGTGGTCATGCACCTTAAAGTTGGTTGCCAATTGCCATATAATGACCGAAGAAGAAGCCTGAAGGAAGGAGGAGAGATTACTAGAAACAAACTCGGTTGACCCTTTTATCTGTGGATTAATTCAGAGTAGAGGACCTTGTGCATTTCAGGTAAAATAATAACCCAATGTTTATATCCCAATATTTATATACAAATTAGCTAGCAACAGCAAGCTAGTTAGCTTAATTGCCATAAATGTTTAAATCTTTTCGACCTGTCCCCAAGTTAATATAATTGGTTCAGAGTTTGTTTTGATATTTCAACCTGTGTGTCCTGATCGCGTCTGGTGTGGGTGGACAAAATCAACTTGTGCTCGTGGTCTGGTCAGCATTTAAGTGTTGTTCAGTAGTTTACTTCAATTAGGGGAGGGGTGGTAGGGTTAAGGGAAAATAACATATTTTTATTTATATTTACAAAAATATATTGCAAATGATGCAGAGGATTATCTGCAATATTAACGCTGATCTACCCCCCCAAAAAATGTAATGTATACGTACTGAACAAAAATATAAACGCAACATGGAAACTGTTGGTCTAAAAGATCCCAGAAATGTTGCATACGCACAAATCTTAACTTCTCTCAAATTGTGCACAAATTTGTTTTCATCCCTGTTAGTGAGCATTTCTCCTCCTTTGCCAGGTTAATCAATTCCCCTGACAGGTGTGGCATATCAAGAAGCTTTATTAAATAGCATTATCATTACACAGGTGCATCTTTTGCTGGGGACAATAAAAGGACACTCTAAAATGTGCAGTTTTGTTACACAACACAATGCCACAGATGTCTCAAGTTTTGAGGGGAGCGTGCAATTGGCATGCTGACTGCAGGAATGTCCACCAGAGCTGTTGCCAGAGAATTTAATGTTCATTTTCTCTACTATAAACTTTTTAGAGAATTTGGAAACGCTTCCAAACGGCCTGACAAACGTAGACCACGTGTAACCATGCAAGTGCAGGACCTCAACATTTCCACATATGCTGAGCAATTGTTGGCTGCTTTTCTTTCACTATGTGGTCCAACTCATCCCAAACCATCTCAATATGTTTGAGGTTGGGTGATTGTGGAGGCCAGGTCATCTGATGCAGCACTCCATCACTCTCATTCTTGGTCGAATAGCCCTTACACAGCCTGGAGGTGTGTTTTAGGGCATTGTACTGTTGAAAAACAAATGTTAGTCCCACTAAGCGCAAACCAAATGGGACGGCGTATCGCTGCGGAATGCAGTGGTAGCCAATAAATTGGACAGTGTCACCAGCAAAGCACCATCAACCAAAACCTCCTCCATGCTTCATGGTGGGAACCACACATGCAGAGATCATCCGTTCACCTACGAAAAATCTCATGTTTCTTGGCCCAAGCAAGTGTCTTCTTCTTATTGGTATCCTTTAGTAGCGGTTTCTTTGCAGCAATTTGACCATGAAGGCCAGTCGATGTTGAGATGTCTGTTAATTTAAATCAGTGAAGCATTTATTTGGGCTGTAATCTGAGGTGCAGTTAACTCTAATGAACTTGGCTCTGCTGCGCTTGATAGTTTTCGTGACTGCACTTGAAGAAACTTTGAATGTATTGACTGACCATGTCTTAATGATCTACTGTCGTTTCTCTTTACTTATTTGAGTTGTTCTTGCCATAATTATTTTTATTTTTTTGCCATTATTTAACCAGGTAAGCTAGTTGAGAACAAGTTCTCATTTACAACTGCGACCTGGACAAGATAAAGCAAAGCAGTGCGACAGAAACAACAACAGAGTTACACATGGAGTAAACAAGCGTACAGTCAATAACACAATAGAAAAAAAGCTTTAGCTAGCATAGACGTATAGATGACATGGAGCCAGTGGGTCTGGCGACGAGTATGTAGTGAGGGCCAGCCGACTAGAGTATACAGGTCGCAGTGGTGGGTGATATAAGGCACTTTGGTAACAAAACGGATGGCACTGTGATAGTCTTCATCCAATTTGCTGAGTAGAGTATTGGAAGCTATTTTGTAGATGACATCGCCGAAGTCAAGGATCGGTAGGATAGTCAGTTTTACTAGGGTAAGTTTGGCGGCGTGAGTGAAGGAGGCTTTGTTGAGGAATAGAAAGCCGACTCTTGATTTGATTTTCGATTGGAGATGTTTGATATGAGTCTGGAAGGAGAGTTTACAGTCTAGCCAGGTATTTGTAGTTGTCCACGTATTCTAGGTCAGAACCGTCCAGAGTAGTGATGCTAGTTGGGCAGGAGGGCGGTTGCGGGCAGCAAACGGTTGAAAAGCATGCATTTGGTTTTTACTAGCGTTTAAGAGCAGTTGGAGGCCACGGAAGGAGTTTTGTATGCCATTGAAGCTCGTTTGGAGGTCAGTTAACACAGTGTCCAAAGAAGGGCCAGATGTATACAGAATGGTGTCGTCTGCGTAGAGGTGGATCAGGGAATCACCCGCAGCAAGAGCGACATCGTTGATATATACAGAGAAGAGTGTCGGCCCGAGAATTGAACCCGAGGCAGGCAGTCATTTGAGAAACCAAGGCTGTTGACTCAGCCAATAAGAATACGGTGATTGACAGAGTCGAAAGCCTTGGCCAGGTCGATGAAGACGGCTGCACAGTACTGTCTTTTATCGATGGAGGTTATGATATAGTTTAGGTCCTTGAGTGTGGCTGAGGTGCACCCGTGGCCAGCTTGGAAACCGGATTGCACAGCGGGGAAGGTACGGTGGGATTTGGTGTTCTGTTTATTAACTTGGCTTTCGAAGATTTTAGACAGGCAGGGCAGGATGGATATAGGTCTATAACAGTTTGGTTCTAGACTGTCACCCCCTTTGAAGAGGGGGATGACCGCGGCAGGTTTCCAATCTTTAGGGATCTCGGACGATGCGAAAGAGAGGTTGAACCGACTGGTAATAGGGGTTGCAACAATGGCGGCGGATAATTTTAGAAGGAGAGGGTCCATATTGTCTAGCCCAGCTGATTTATACAGGTCTGGGTTTTGCAGCACTTTCAGAACATCTGCCATTTGGATTTGGGTGAAGGAGAAGCTTGGGGAGGCTTGGGCGAGTAGCTCCGGGGGGCGCGGAGCTGTTAGCCGGGATTGGGGTAGCCAGGAGGAAAGCATGGCCAGCCGTAGAGAAATGCTTATTGAAATTTCCGATTATCATGGATTTATCGGTGGTGACCGTGTTACCTAGCCTCAGGGCAGTTGGGAGGAGGTGCTGTTGTTCTCCGTGGACTTTACAGTGCCCCACAACTTTTTGGAGTTAAGAGCTACAGGATGCAAATTTCTGTTTGAAAAAGCTAGCCTTTGCTTTCCTGACTGACTGTGTGTATTGGTTCCTGACTTCCCTTAACATTTGCATATCGTGAGGACTATTTGATGCTAATACAGTCCACCACAGGATGTTTTTGTGCTAGTCAAAGGCAGTCAGGTCTGGAGTAAACCAAGGTCTATATCTGTTCTTTGTTCTACATGTTTTGAATGGGGCATGCTTATTTAAGATGGTGAGGAAATTACTTTTAAAGAACACTCAGGCATCCTCGACTGACGGGATGAGGTGAATATCCTTCCAGGATACCCGTGCCAGGTCGATTAGAAAGGCCTGCTCGCAGAAGTGTTTTAGGGAGAGTTTGACAGTGATGACGGGATGTCGTTTGTCCGCGGACCCATAGCGGATGCAGGCAATGAGGCAATGATCGCAGAGATCCTGATTGAAAACAGGAGAGGTGTATTTGGAGGGCAAGTTGGTCAGGATATCTATGAGGGTGCCCATGCTTACAGATTTAGGGTTGTACCTGGTGGTTTCCTTGATTATTTGTGTGAGATTGAGGGCATCGACCTTAGATTGTAGGACTGCTGGGGTGTTAAGCATATCCCAGTTTGGTCACCTAACAGAATGAACTGTGAAGATAGATTGGGGGCAATCAATTCACATATGGTGTCCAGGGCACAGCTGGGAGCTGAGGGGGGTCTGTAACAGGCGGCAACAGCGAGAGACTTATTTCTGGAGAGATTAATTTGGTCTGTTACCAAATAGGTGTATCTTCTGTATACCACCATTACAAAAGACAACTGATTGGCGCAAACGCGTTAAGGAAAGATATTCCACAAAGGAAATTTTACCAAGGCACACCTGTTAATTGAAATGCAAAAGGGTTTTCTAATCATCAATTAGCCTTTTAAAATGATAAACTTGGATTAGCTAACACAACCTGCCGTTGGAACACTGGAGTGATGGTTGCTGATAATGGACCTCTGTACGCCTATGTAGATATTCCTGAAAAAATCTGCCATTTCCAGCTGCAATAGTCATTTACAACATTAACAATGTCTACACTGTATTCCTGATCAATTTGATGATATTTTAAAGGACAAAAAATGTGCTTTTCTTTCAAAACAAGTACATTTCGAAGTCACCCCAAACTTTTGAATGGTGGTGTATGTACTCACACATATGTACACACACAATGATTATCTCTGTATATGCAGCTACCATAAGGCTCCCAGCCCTAACCCCTCTCCTCTTGTTGGTCCCATTAGGACGGCATCAGGCAGCACCCAGCCCAAGGTGCCCCTAACTCTGTGCACACAGGCTGGGAGAGGGGTCACCATCGTCAGCCCCTCCACTTCTCTGGGGGCCATCGTTCCAGGGCCTGACTTAAACAAGTCACTGCCCATCTGTCCTGGCCCTGACCCCTCCAGCCCTTTACCTGCTGCCATGGTGACGGCTGCTCACGTGGCGACCGGACAGGCCAAGGTTCTCATGCACATGACCTCCCAGATGACTGTTAACCAGGCACGCAACGCTGTCAGGACAGGTAGGGTCACCTACTAGGGGAATGCAGGTGTGCAAGTATACATTCTATGTAGCCTGAGGATGGGATAGTGTATTTGTTAATGAATATATAGGGAAATGGTATGTGTGTAAGATCTGGTCACCTACTAGGGGAATGCAGGTGTGCAAGTATACATTCTATGTAGCCTGAGGATGGGATAGTGTATTTGTTAATGAATATATAGGGAAATGGTATGTGTGTAAGATCTGACCCTGTGCCTCTCCTCTGGCCCCAGCAGCCTGCCACAGTCAGGACCGGCCCACCGCTGCTGTGACACCCATCCAGTCCCAGACCTCTGTAGCCTATCTGCCCCACCTGGCTGTGTGCCAGTCCCAGCCCTCCTCCAACTCTGCCCAGGGCTGTGTCCGTGCCGGTGTAGCACTGGGCTGTGCTTCCGCCTCCCTCACCCCGCCCAACGTCAGTGCTGCCTCGCTGGATCGTGATGCCCTGCGACCAGTGGCAGACCTCACCATGCCCGTCGCCCCAGGCAACTCCACGTCAGCTAATTCCTCCCTTGCCTGTCGGCTGGACAAGGACGGCAAGGTGGGCATTCAGGATAGCACCCTAGCCATCAGTATCGCTATCAACAATGTTAGCATATTTCTTAAGTTTGCATATACTTCTATTATGCCTAGCATATTTGGCTGGTGTTCAACACGTCTACAATGGATTGCTAAATTAGTTGACATTTGCATTTGCCTGGAGTGTCTTGTGCTCTTGTTTACTGCAGAGTATTTTGAATACCATGTCCTCTGTATGTTGTTGAACACAGATGTTCCAGTTTATCTTCAGAAACAAATTGACGCACAGCGCTCAGTCTGTTTCACGGGCGAGCCTTGGGAATTGAGTTAAGAGACTAGAGATGGGAGTCAGTCCAGGCCAGCCAACACAAACAGAACAGGCAGCTGGCAGCAGGCCTGATGATGACATTACAACCCTGATTAGTCAGCCAACCACCTAATGACCAAGACAATGGTTTCTGTTTATGCAGATTCTAATGTCCATACAATTAATATCCAGCCTACACCGTTGTCAGACAAGTTCAACATAGTAGCAACATAATAAACTTTTTTCTCGCGCTTTCTCTGTTTCGTTCTGTCGTTCTGCAGAGGGAGAAGAAAGGTCTTCTGAAGCTGTTGTCATCTAACAAGAAGAAGTCTCGCCCTTCTCCCCCCTCCTCCCCCACCCTGGAGGCAGAACAGGCTGCTACAGGGGAGGTCTTCCAAAGGGCCGTGGGCCCCGACACCACCCCCTCCCCCTCGCTCTCCTCCACCACCATTGGCACGGGTAACCATGGCCGTGCAGTCCCCTGCCCCGTGGAGCCTGAGCCTACTTTAGCCACCACCCCAGAGTTAACACAACGTAAGAGCAGTCCCCTGGATGGCTGTGCCCCCATCGCCCCGCCCCCTCGCCAGGCATGCTCCTCCCTCATCTCCCAGCAGCACGATGCTCGGCCAATCATATGCGAGAGGTACTGCATTTCTTATATCGTAGGACAGTGACATGTAATTAATAAAATGGTCTGTCTGATGATGTGTGTCTGTGTAGCGTTTCTGTTCTCCTGTGCTTTGTGGGGGGGTGTGTGTCAGTACAGTATCCTCTCTGATCCCTCATCTCTCCTCCCCAGGTACAGAGTGGTGGTGTCCTACCCCCCTCAGAGTGAGGCAGAGCTGGAACTGAAGGAGGGAGACATAGTGTTTGTCCACAGGAAGAGAGAGGACGGCTGGTTCAAAGGAACACTCCAGAGGAACGGCAGGACCGGACTGTTCCCTGGCAGCTTCGTAGACATCATCTGACTGACCTTTTTGACTCACACTGGACCACAGTGGACCGACCGTGACCTGACCACACCATGAACTGACCATCAATGGAACCACTTGGTTGTTGCCTTGTTTTAGGGTCAAACTGTGAGTCAACCAGGTCAGGTTGCTAGGCACAGTAACATCAGATGGATCCATACACAACCTTATAAGAGGTCCTCAAAGCACAGAGGAGATTGATGAAATAGTTTAAACAGAGCTGAAGAGATAACTGGAGGACAACACACTACTCATGTTGATTTTATTTTTGTCAGTTATTTATATCTTTAACAATTCAAATCGTTAAATGTGTGCCTTGTACTGTTCCTCACTTTAATAAATGTAAGAAACCATATGAACTGTTAATAGATGGAAATATGATAAATTGTAACTTATTTTTTTGTTCTCTGGAAAAGATGTGCTTGGCCTTTAGTTGTGTTTATGGTTTCAATTGACGCCTGCCTTATGACACATTTCCTACATCACTTTGTGCTCGACCCTTATTGGCTGCGGTGCTGTATGTTAATACTGCACTGTGTCTGTTGATTTTAAGAGCAAACAAACAATACAGCAGATGGGAGGAGAATGAGTGATGTCATCAGCACATACAGTGTAGCAAGAAAAGGGGTAGAGGTGGGTCCAATTCCAATCTGATCCCTTGAGCCTAGTCTTCTATTGACTGGAAGGAATCGGCTATATGGCGGTAGCTCCATAGCCTCTGGTTGGGTAGTTTGAGTTTCTGATTTATTGCAAACACCTAGTCATTTGAGATCCATGAGAGGCAGAGGACTTGATTGGAATTAGGCTCTGGACCCTCCAACAATGGAATTTGCACAACCTCATCCTTTATCCCAAACTGGGTTCTCTTTGAGCGTATTGGAGAGCGAGAGATGTCTTGGTAAAATGATTATGCTGTTGATGCTCTGATGTCGGGTGAGGTTATCAAAACGTTTCCTTAATGTTAGGAAAGCCGTCTGCTGTTGATGTACATTATTAGGTACTGGGAGAGGGATTTTATGTTCTTGCCTTTTTTGATGTGTTAAAACTAAAACACTCCATAGATCTTGCAATCAAATGTTACTTACTGTATATTCTTTTATGTGTACTTATTGAACATCGTAGCTGCTCCCCCACTCCCATAATAGTAGACTAACCTTATCGGACATAGCTCTAGATCTCAAGTGAACAACAGACATCACGTACAGTACAGTAAACGTGCTATGACTCTGACAGCTACATTTGAATAATATATTGATATTTATAGCGGCATGGATCTATACAACACCAGGTGCTCTGGACTGTGTTTCCTACAACATGGAGATGCAGCAAGACATCTGACAGACCTGATGTATGTATGACCTTTATGGGTTCTCAACCCTCATTTCAATGATTCATTCATTCCTAACGCGTCTTGTCACTACAAGACAAATCACTGCTTACTTATAAAGTACAGACTGTTTTCCTAATGTAACATTTCATTATCACTCCTCCAATACAAGTTAGTATATTTATCCTTGAAGTTGCGAGAGGTTTTTTAATACCGATCCATGACTTGGACCCTGTTGACTCTTGGTTTTGTCTGATTAAGCTGTACAGTGCATCTATTCAATGTGTCTAGGTGTTCTGTAGACTTGCATATGATTTGTGCGTGGTTGGTTAGATGGGGTTTTGTTGTGTTCTGTGTCTCAAAGCACAAAAAAGAGGTGTGATTTGAGTGGGTTTAGAGGATGTGAAACCTCAGAGCCTTGGGTCCTACTTATTTTCAACTCCTTTCATTTCAAAGTAATCCTATGGGGGCGAAATGGCACTCTTCACCCCTCCCTGTCCTCCTCCCTGTGCCTTTAGTCATGGTAATGAGATTGACAGCACTGTTAGAAACAAAGACAGAATCATCAGGCACCACATAATGAGGATTTGATTCAATCTCATATTTGTTGGCAGTAGAGAACAGTTTAAATTGGATTATATTAGTCAATGGTGGACAGTAAGTGGCTGTTCCATTGTTAGTGGGCTGTGTGAGACGTCTGCCTAGCTTCACTAGAGCACACCAGGCAGACACCAACAGGCTAACATCCTCTGTTTATTCCTGCTGCAGCCTTTCTCCTATCAGATGCTGTGGTGCAGTATCAACAGCTAAGGCTTCTGTCTAAATGACAGAATGGACCTTTAGGCACTAATCCACCCCAACAAGCGGTTTGCTCTTAGCAACTGGGTGTCAACAGCAGTAAGTCTGAAGGGGTTTGGGGGTCACATTTAAAGGTTGAGGACATTTTAAACACCAGATGGTGCTACATTTTGGACCTGAGGGGAATGTAGGTGACTGAATTTTCCAAAGCGTGATTGTTTGATTGGGTGTTTGTGTCAGGCAGACTAATGGGGATCACTGTGTGTGACTAACTTCTGAATATGTTGTAGTTGATGTTTTGACTGGTGGGTGGAGGCTGTATAAAGTGGTACGAAACACTGTTCAGACTGGTTGCTTCTCAATTTTCTTGTGTAGAATTAACCTAATGTTTTACTGTTGTCTTGGTATTCTCCACCTCACCTCTTGTCCTGAACTGGGTCTTGCTTACTGATGAGCCTTTTTTTTCATACACACACACCCCATACATTTACACTTACCACACCATCAGTATAACCCGTAGTCATTTTAGTCATATTTATTTTCATGTCTATAGTTGGATGATCAAATAATGCTTATTTTCTTTACATTCTCTGACTGGCAAGAACAACCGAACCAGTTAATTTCGGTGTTCCTGTGAACATGTTTTTGCTGTCATCTCATGCCTTGTTGGAACACAAGGTAGCACTAAAGTTTGCTTTATTAAACTAAACAGATTCTCCTTATGCCAAGGTGATTTACTTGATTTTTTGGGGTTATTTTTATATAGTTAAGTCTGATCATGGAAAAATTAGCATCCACTTGTTATTTGGTACAATACTATGTGCAAAACATTCTTAAGTATCAAAGGGAATAGCACATTTTTGTAAACATGACTATACCAATAAAAGCGAATGGTTTCCATGGTTTTGACAGTCTGTTTTCGCCCTTGTGTTTAGATGGTCTCTTCCTGCCAGGGTAGAGCTGTCTGAAAACATTACCACCGACATGAGGGACATGACAGCAAAGTCACCTCTCTTCCTCTCTCATCCGTCCCTTTCTACTCTGCGGGGCTAAAGATCGTGTGTGTTTTGATGCGCTTGTTGGTCTGTCTGAGCCAGTGCTTTCGGAAAGTATTCAGACACCTTGACTTTTTCCACATTTTGTTACATTGCTGCTTTATTCTAATATTGATTTTAAAAAATCCTCATACCCCATAATGAAAAAGCAAAAATAGGTTTTTAGAATTTTACAAATGTATTACAAATAAACGGAAATATCACATTTACATAAGTATTCACACCCTTTACATTCACACCGATTACAGCATCGAGACTTCTTGGGTTTGAAGCTACAAGCTTGGCAAACCTGTTTTTGGAGAGTTTCTCCCATTCTTCTCTGCAGATCCTCTCAAGCTCTGTCAGGTTGGATAGGGAGCATTGCTGCATAGCTATTTTCAGGACTCCAGAGATGTTCGATCGTGTTCAAGTCTGGCCTCTGGCTGGGCTACTCAAAGACATTCAGAGACTTGTCCCGAAACCACTCCTGTGTTGTCTTGGCTGTGTGCTTAGGGTCCTGTTCGAAGTTGAACCTTCACCCCATTCTGAGGTCCTGAGTGCTCTGGAGCAGGTTTTCATCAAGAATCTTTCTGTATTTTGCTCCGTTAATTTTTCCCACAACCCTGACTGTTCAATGCACCAGTTGGTCTGTCTGAGATTGTCTATACAGTGCCTCCGGAAAGCCGCTACTGCTGAAAAACATCTCACAGCATGATGCTACCACCACCGTGCTTCACCGTTGGGATGGTGCCAGGTTTTCTCCACACGTAAATCTTGGCATTCAGGCCAAAGAGTTCGATCTTGGTTTCATCAGACCAGAGAATCTTGTTTCTCATGGTCTGAAAGTTTTTAGGTGCCTTTTGGCAAACTCCAAGCAACCTGTCATGTGCCTTTTACTGAGGAGTGGCTTCTGTCTGGCCACTCTACCATAAAGGCCTGATTGGTGGAGTACTGCAAAGATGGATGTCCTTCCGGCAGTTTCTCCCATCTCCAGAGGAACTCTAGAACTCTGTCAGTCCCCATCGGATTCTTGGTCACCTCCCTAACCAAGGCCCTTCTCCCCTGATTGCTCAGTTTGGCCTGGTAGCCAGCTTTAGGAAGAGCCTTGGTGGTCCTTAACTTCTTCCATTTAAGAATGGAGGCCACTGTGTTCTTGGGGACCTTCAATGCTGCAGAAATGTTTTTGTACCCTTCCCCAGATCTGTTCCTCGACACAATCCTATTTTATATTTGAGATTATTCAAAGTAGCCACCCTTTACCTTGATGACAGCTTTGCACACTCTTGGCATTCTCTAAACCAGCTTCACCTGGAATGCTTTCCAACCATTTGAATAAATTCCCACATGTTAAGCACATGTTGGCTGCTTTTCTTCCCTCTGTGATCCAACTCATCCCAAACCATCTCAATTGGGTTGAGGTTGGGGGATTGTGGCGGCCAGGTCATCTGATGCAGCACTCCATCACTCTGCTTCTTGGAATATTAGTCCTTACACAGCCTGGAGGTGTGTTGGGTCATTGGTCCTGTTGAAAAACAAATGATAGTCCCACTAAACCAAAACCAGAACACCAGCAAAGCACCCCACATGATCACACCTCCTCCTCAATGCTTCAAGGTGGGACTACACATGCAGAGATCATCCGTTCACTTACTCTGCATCTCACAAAGAGGCGGCAATTGGAACCAAAAATCTCAAATTTGGACTAGATTTCCACCGTTCTAATGTCCATTGCTCATGTTTCTTGACCCAAGAAAGTCTATTCTTCATGTTTGTGTCCTTTAGTAATGGTTTCTTTGCTGCAATTCTACCATGAAGGCCTGATTCAGACAGTCTATTCTGAACAGTTGATGTTGAGATGTGTCTGTTACTTGAACTTTCTGAGGCTGGTAACTCCAATGAACTTGTCCACTGCAGAAGAGGTAACTCTGGGTCTTCCTTTCCTGTGGCGGTCCTCGTGAGAGACAGTTTCATCTTAGCGAGTGATGTTTTAAAGGCAATCCTGCCAAATATTAATTGAGTGTATGTAAACTTCTGACCCATTGGGAATGTGATGAAAAATAAAAGCTGAAATAAATCATTCTCTCTACTATTATTCTGACATTTCACATTCTGACTCAAACCTTATATAGGAAGCCACGGCCACATCACTCACTGTCTGTGGGAGCTAACCATTTTCATGGAAGGGGTGGTGTACCTAATAAACTCTATAAACCCAATTCTTCACGAGTTCAGGGCACCAGGACCTTTCAGCAGGCAGTCCTATCACTCAGGCGAATATTTCAGCGACCCAGCAGAGGCAGAGGGCTGATAATATATTAGTAACAGGATAATTGTCTCATGTTGGAGAAAGAGAAATGCAAGATGTTTAATTAGATATGCTGTAGAATTAGCAGAGAGGTGATTAACCTTTAGGAGGCTTCATTCATATCAATCTCTGCACTCCACATTCTCCAGGATATCCACAACATCTCACACAAGAAGATTCAATGCCACTAACTACTGCATTGAAGATAATACTTAGAGTGAAATATTTTTCTCATGTTTTAAATACTACTTCAAATCAAATTGTATTAGTCACATGCTCCGAATACAACAGGTTTACCTTACAGTGAAATGCTTACTTACAAGCCCCTAACCAACAATGTAGATTAAAAAAAAGGATCAGAATAAGAAATAAAAGTAACAAGTCATTAAAGAGCAGCAGTAAAATAACAATAGCTAGACTATATACAGGGGTGTGCCGGTACAGGATCAATGTGCGGGGGCACCGGTTGGTTAAGGTAATATGTACATGTAGTTAGAGTTATTAAAGTGACTATGCATAGAGAGTAGCAGCGGTGTAAAAGGGGGGGGAGCAATGCAAATAGTCTGGGTATCACGCCCTGACCATAGAAAGCTGTTTATTCTCTATGTTGGTTGGGGCGTGATAGTGACTAGGGTGGGTCATCTAGGTGAATTGTATTTCTATGGTGGCCTGATACGGTACCCAATCTGAGGCAGCTGTTTTACATTTTACATTTAAGTCATTTAGCAGACGCTCTTATCCAGAGCGACTTACAAATTGGTGCGTTCACCTTAAGACATCCAGTGGAACAGCCACTTTACAATAGTGCATCTAAATCTTTTAAGGGGGTGAGAAGGATTACTTTATCCTATCCTAGGTATTCCTGAAAGAGGTGGGGTTTCAGGTGTCTCCGGAAGGTGGTGATTGACTCCGCTGTCCTGGCGTCGTGAGGGAGTTTGTTCCACCATTGGGGGGCCAGAGCAGCGAACAGTTTTGACTGGGCTGCGCGGGAACTGTACTTCCTCAGTGGTAGGGAGGCGAGCAGGCCAGAGGTGGATGAACGCAGTGCCCTTGTTTGGGTGTAGGGCCTGATCAGAGCCTGGAGGTACTGAGGTGCCGTTCCCCTTACAGCTCCGTAGGCAAGCACCATGGTCTTGTAGCGGATGCGAGCTTCAACTGGAAGCCAGTGGAGAGAGCGGAGGAGCGGGGTGACGTGAGAGAACTTGGGAAGGTTGAACACCAGACGGGCTGCGGCGTTCTGGATGAGTTGTAGGGGTTTAATGGCACAGGCAGGGAGCCCAGCCAACAGCGAGTTGCAGTAATCCAGACGGGAGATGACAAGTGCCTGGATTAGGACCTGCGCTGCTTCCTGTGTGAGGCAGGGTCGTACTCTGCGGATGTTGTAGAGCATGAACCTACAAGAACGGGCCACCGCCATGATGTTAGTTGAGAACGACAGGGTGTTGTCCAGGATCACGCCAAGGTTCTTAGCGCTCTGGGAGGAGGACACAATGGAGTTGTCAACCGTGATGGCGAGATCATGGAACGGGCAGTCCTTCCCGGGAGGAAGAGCAGCTCCGTCTTGCCGAGGTTCAGCTTGAGGTGGTGATCCGTCATCCACACTGATATGTCTGCCAGACATGCAGAGATGCGATTCGCCACCTGGTCATCAGAAGGGGGAAAGGAGAAGATGAATTGTGTGTCGTCGCATAGCAATGATAGGAGAGACCATGTGAGGTTATGACAGAGCCAAGTGACTTGGTGTATAGCGAGAATAGGAGAGGGCCTAGAACAGAGCCCTGGGGGACGCCAGTGGTGAGAGCGCGTGGTGAGGAGACAGATTCTCGCCACGCCACCTGGTAGGAGCGACCTGTCAGGTAGGACGCAATCCAAGCGTGGGCCGCGCCGGAGATGCCCAACTCGGAGAGGGTGGAGAGGAGGATCTGATGGTTCACAGTATCGAAGGCAGCCGATAGGTCTAGAAGGATGAGAGCAGAGGAGAGAGAGTTAGCTTTAGCAGTGCGGAGGGCCTCCGTGATACAGAGAAGAGCAGTCTCAGTTGAATGACTAGTCTTGAAACCAGACTGATTTGGATCAAGAAGGTCATTCTGAGAGAGATAGCGGGAGAGCTGGCCAAGGACGGCACGTTCAAGAGTTTTGGAGAGAAAAGAAAGAAGGGATACTGGTCTGTAGTTGTTGACATCGGAGGGATCGAGTGTAGGTTTTTTCAGAAGGGGTGCAACTCTCGCTCTCTTGAAGACAGAAGGGACGTAGCCAGCGGTCAGGGATGAGTTGATGAGCGAGGTGAGGTAAGGGAGAAGGTCTCCGGAAATGGTCTGGAGAAGAGAGGAGGGAATAGGGTCAAGCGGGCAGGTTGTTGGGCGGCCGGCCGTCACAAGACGCGAGATTTCATCTGGAGAGAGGGGAGAAAGAGGTCAGAGCACAGGGTAGGGCAGTGTGAGCAGAACCAGCGGTGTTGTTTGACTTAGCAAACGAGGATCGGATGTCGTCGACCTTCTTTTCAAAATGGTTGACGAAGTCATTTGCAGAGAGGGAGGAGGGGGGGGAGGGGGAGGAGGATTCAGGAGGGAGGAGAAGGTGTCAAAGAGCTTCCTAGGGTTAGAGGCAGATGCTTGGACTTTAGAGTGGTAGAAAGTGGCTTTAGCAGCAGAGACAGAAGAGGAAAATGTAGAGAGGAGGGAGTGAAAGGATGCCAGGTCCGCAGGGAGGCGAGTTTTCCTCCATTTCCGCTCGGCTGCCCGGAGCCCTGTTCTGTGAGCTCGCAATGAGTCGTCGAGCCACGGAGCAGGAGGGGAGGACCGAGCCGGCCTGGAGGATAGGGGACATAGAGAATCAAGGGATGCAGAAAGGGAGGAGAGGAGGGTTGAGGAGGCAGAATCAGGAGATAGGTTGGAGAAGGTTTGAGCAGAGGGAAGAGATGATAGGATGGAAGAGGAGAGAGTAGCGGGGGAGAGAGAGCGAAGATTGGGACGGCGCGATACCATCCGAGTAGGGGCAGTGTGGGAAGTGTTGGATGAGAGCAAGAGGGAAAAGGATACAAGGTAGTGGTCGGAGACTTGGAGGGGAGTTGCAGTGAGGTTAGTGGAAGAACAGCATCTAGTAAAGATGAGGTCGAGCGTATTGCCTGCCTTGTGAGTAGAGGGGGAAGGTGAGAGGGTGAGGTCAAAAGAGGAGAGGAGTGGAAAGAAGGAGGCAGAGAGGATCTGTTGATCATTGTCTCTGATTGGGGATCATATTTAAGTAGCTATTTCCTCATTTGTGGGATCTTGTCTACAGTTAGTTGCCTGTGTGCACCCCAGTAGCGTCACGTTTTGTTTGTTTGTACTTGTTTGGTGAGTTTTGGTTAATTAAAATATGTGTAACTCTATGCACCCTGTGCCTTGGTCCAATCATTATGAGGATCGCAACACTGGGTGGTTGTTTGATTAGGTGTTCAGGAGTCTTATGGCTTGGGGGTGAAGCTATTTAGAAGCCTCTTGGACCTAGACTTGGCGCTCCGGTACCGCTTAACGTGTGGTAGCAGAGAGAACAGTCTATGACTAGGGTGGCTGAAGTCTTTGACCATTTTTAGGGCCTTCCTCAGGCAGGATGCTCTCAATGGTGCAGCTGTAGAACCTTTTGTGTATCTGAAGTCACATGCTAAATCTTTTCAGTCTCTTGAGGGGGAATAGGTTTTGTTGTGCCCTCTTCATGAAATAGTGACATGTTCAGTATTTAAAATACAGAAATATTACCAACATTGTTTAACTATTGATAACATGCAACATTGAGATAAGCACTTAACGTAAATTATGTATTTGGATATTATAATGTTCTCGCTTAATTTTCACTGAAATATTGTTTGTCCTCAGTGATGTTGGCTCCCCTTATGAAGTGCAAAGACAAATTATAATTAATAAATGGCTTCACAATAATTTTAATCATTGTGGTACATAATTAAGTGTTTAAATTACATGTTTTTGAGAATCTTTAACACAACCAATTTAACATCAGACACAGTATTTGTCACCAACATCCACACATCTTTCTCACACACACAAAGGTTTTTGATTACGTTTTGATTATGGGAAGCCAAAGAGTTCGAGAGATGTTTTTCCAATCTTGTTAGAAAAATTCCCTATTTCAACTGAGACTTACTGATCAATTTGATAAAAATGTGTGCACTCTGCTGGCCTACGTCCGAAAAATATATCTAAACTTTTCCGGTTGAATGTGGATTCTGTCATACTTGTGCAGACAGAAAGTAGTGAGAAGAACATAAGCCAAAAACTAACAAGCCAGCTTAGATAACGAATCAGGATGAGCTCACCGCATACTCAAACTACTCCTGGCATTACATTCTGAATCAGTCAGTCTCTTCCTCCCAGAATGAGAGCACAGAAACATTTCCATCCACACTCCCTTGACAAGTGACTCAGTTTGGGGAATATACTGATAACGAGAGGTCTTTGAAGCACGTCAACACTTATCATACCAGCGTGTATATTGTAGGATTTGTTAGCGTTGATATACAGAACCAGTCAAAGGTTTGGACACATCTAATTATTCAATGGTTTGTCTTCATTTTTACTATTTTCTACATTGTAAAATAATAGTGAAAACATTACTATGAAATAACACATGGAATCATGTAGCAACCAAGAAATCCTGCGCTACAGACACTTATTTCGACAACATGGCTTGGTTTTGCTCTGGCATGCACTCTCAACTGTTAGGCCTTTTAAATAGACAGGTGCGTGTGCTTTTCCAAATCATGTCCAATCAATTGAATTTACCACCAGTGGATGCCAATCGCTGCCGAAGGTGCTTCAACAAAGTATTGAGTAAACGGTCTGAATACTTATGTAAATGTCATATTTCAGGTTGTTTTAGAAAATATATAAATATACAATTCTAGAAACATGTTCTTGGTTTGTCATTATGGGGTATTTTGTGTAGATTGAAGGGGGGACAATTGAATCAATTTTATAAGGCTGTAACGTAACAAAATTTGGATTAAGTCTAGGGGTCTGAATATTTTCCAAATGCACTGTGGCCAAAAGTTTTGAGAATGACACAAATATTAATTTTCACAAAGTCTGCTGCCTCAGTTTGTGTTATGGCAATTTGCATATACTCCAGATTGTTATGAAGAGTGATCAAATGAATTGCAATTAGTTGCGAAGTCCCTCTTTGCCATGCAAATGAACTGAATCCCCAAAAACATTTCCACTGCATTTCAGCCCTGCCACAAAGGACCAGCTGACATCATGTCAGTGATTATCTCGTTAACACAGGTG
Organism: Oncorhynchus nerka; assembly: GCF_034236695.1. NCBI lineage: Eukaryota > Metazoa > Chordata > Actinopteri > Salmoniformes > Salmonidae > Oncorhynchus > Oncorhynchus nerka. Next base: position 69,962,448 of record NC_088419.1, read on the forward strand.
TGAATGTTGACGACAAGCCTGGAGATCACTCTGTCATGCTGATTGAGTTCGAATAACAGACTGGAAGCTTCAAACGGAAGATGATGCTTGGAATCATTGCTCTTCCTCTGTCAACCATGGTTACCTGCAAGGAAACACGTGCCGTCATCATTGCTTTGCACAAAAAGGGCTTCACAGGCAAGGATATTGCTGCCAGTAAGCTTGTACCTAAATCAACCATTTATTGGATCATCAAGAACTTCAAGGAGAGTGGTTCAATTGTTGTGAAGGCTTCAGGGCACCCAAGAAAGTCCAAGCGCCAGGACCGTCTCCTAAAGTTGATTCAGCTGCAGGATTCGGGGCACCACCAGTACAGAGCTTGCTCAGGAATGGCAGCAGGCAGGTGTGAGTACATCTGCACGCACAGTGAGGCAAAGACTTTTGGAGGATGGCCTGGTGTCAAGAAGGGCAGCAAAGAAGCCACTTCTCTCCAGGAAAAACATCAGGGACAGACTGATATTCTGCAACAGGTACAGGGATTGGACTGCTGAGGACTGGGGTAAAGTTATTTTCTCTGATGAATCCCCTTTCCGATTGTTTGGGGCATCCAGAAAAAATATTGTCCGGAGAAGACAAGGTGAGCGCTACCAGCAGTCCTGTGTTATGTCAACAGTAAAGCATCCTGAGACCATTCATGTGTGGGGTTGCTTCTCAGCCAAGGGAGTGGGCTCACTCACAATTTTGCCTGAGAACACAGCCATGAATAAAGAATGGTACCAACACATCCTCCGAGTGAAGCTTCTCCCAACCATTCAGGAACAGTTTGGTGACTAACAATGCCTTTTCCAGCATGATGTAGCACCTTTCCATAAGGCAAAAGTGATAACTAAGTGGCTCGGGAACAAAACATAGATTTTTTTTTGGGGGGTCCATGGCCAGGAAACTCCCCAGACCTAAATCCCATTGAGAATTTGTGGTCAATCCTCAAGAGGCGGGTGGACAAACAAAAACCCACAAATTCTGACAAACTCCAAGCATTGATTATGCAAGAATGGGCTGCCATCAGTCAGGATGTGGCCCAGAATTTAATTGACAGCATGCCAGGGTGGATTGCAGAGGTCTTGAAAAAGAGGAGTCAACACTGCAAATAGACTCTTTGCATCAACTTCATGTAATTGTCAATAAAAGCCTTTGACACTTATGAAATGCTTGTAATTATACTTCAGTACTCCGTAGTAACATCTGACAAAAATAACTAAAGACACTGAAGCAGCAAACTTTGTGGAAATTAATATTTGTGTCATTCTCAGAAATTTTGGAAACTGTATATTGTTATATACAACCCAGGAATTTCAGCAGTGCGTTTTGGTTCAGTTGTTATCCGTTTTTAGCAGTTTGATAGCAGTTTTAAGAGTTAATTGTATTAACAAATGACAGGACAATGATATCAAAAGTGAGTATTGCATTTTGAAAAGGAGATTCTTCGATTGAATATGGAAGGTGATTTTGGTGCAATTAACAAGTGATTTTGTGTGTACTCATTCAATTGTGCTTAGAGATTTGGATCAAACCATTTTGATCTATTTTGATTTTGGTGCTTAGAGTTAAGAAAATGTACTACATACTTGTGAAAATTGCACCAAAGTGATTTTTAAAAACTATGTACAAAACACAGAGATCAGGTCACAATACAAAGGTAAACGCCTGGTTTTCACTTAAAATGGAGGTCAAACACAAGCCCCAACAGCCAAATACTACATTGAGTCTATATAACAATGCATGCCTTTATTACCAGGAGAATAGGTCCTTGCTGTGTCTGCTTTTCCCACAATGCAATCAACTCTAAGGTGGTGCTCTGTGAGGTAGGTGAGTCACGCAGTCTCTTGTCTGTATGTATGGTGATGCTCAGCTGGATAATGTCTAAAGGAGCTGACAGGGTCTCTCTGAGGTCACACTGGTATGATTCAACCAGATGATGGGTTGCCATGGAGATCACTTATTCCAATTTGTGAGCATGACTGGTGGACAGAAGGGGTAGGTGGCCCGATGGGGGATACAGGGACAAAGAGTTGGATATTGAGATAAAGAGAATTGCTTGCTTTTTATCTGACTTGGCTCTGTTGGGTTCTATTTTCCTCGCTCCCTCTCTCCTGTCAACTCTGACTGTCTGGTTCACTTTGCTCTCTGGTATCTAATGGTATTGGGTACTCTAACAGATTAATGAGGTGTCTGTTTAATCAATGAGCCTTGCTCTGGCATGACCGGGCCTTCCTACTGGAGAAGGAGGGTATCATTAGCTCTACTACAAACAGTGTAAATGTGTGTTTGTGTACAGAACATGTTGGTGAGGTGGGGGTGGATAAGTCTATTAGATACACTATATATTCATGACTGAGTGAGGCGGTGTAAATATCAGCAGATGTGACCAAGAGTGATAGTGTTTATGGATTGATACAAGGTCACAGACTCTGGAGCATACAGTAAATATTAATGTATGTATGCAAGAAGAAATAGAGAAAGTGTGTGTGTATACTGTGTATATATGGTGAGGAAGACTGCAGAAAGTGTGTCTGTGTTTGCAGGTGTCATTGGACTACAGGGCTGTGAAGGAGGAAAATGAGGTCATGATGTTTAGGATGATGATCTGAATACAAATGAAGCTTTGTCTCACACACACACACACACACACACACACAAACTGTCTCTCTCCATACAGTGCATAATACATTTCAGTCAACACCTAAAAAATGTTGCTCAACAGTTTTCGTATTTGTATTTTCTTACATCTGTGTTTTTCCATCTGAGCGTGTAGCTCATAAGACGGGTCAAACATCAGCTTGTGATTTACCCTCTTCTTTACTCTCCTGTAACCCAGTCACTGAGGACCGCAAACAAATCCTGAACAACTTCCAAATGTTTCAAACCGTCCAGCTGTGTTTGTCCATTGTTTTTCACTGGTGACATTGAGCCGGGCTTCTGGACCTTGGATCAGGAGGAGAGTCAGACGGAGACAACCTTACGGCTCCAAAGAGGAACGTAGGATAAAAGGTTGAGGGTAGGGTTAGGGTTGAACCGGATGTGGACATGAAGCTAAAGTTAGGGTTAGGTAGCCTCGTCCCAAACCAGGCTTGACAAGACTTGATTTTGGAGGTATGGCAATGAGACTAGGGTTCGGCTTGAACTGGGATGTTGACATGAAGCTAGGGTAAGGGCTGACCTAGCCTATGTTTAACCCCTAGCTCAATCCTAACCCTAGCCTAGATTGTATCGTAATGTATATACTGTGGACAGGCTCTGGTTTGGTTTGTTTCAAATGTCTGTGGGTCCAGCTACCTGTGAGGGGCCACTGGCACTAGCTGTGAGATTTGTGAGTCTCGTGTTCCCCCATGTGGTTGAATTAATAAACACACTATAGAACAAATTTCGACCACCATGTGTGTACTGTGCCAATGACCCACTAACGTATACTCACGTTATGATAATTATATAGAGAGAAATACCAAATTGTTATCGATCTTAAACGACAACAGCGTTGCGTGAAAATGATCTTGGTAGCATAGCTAGCTATTAGATCACCTACACCAGGGGTGTAAAACTCACTCTATGGAGGGACTAGTGTGCTGTTTTTTTCCAATTTTCCTTTCAATGAAGACCTAGACAACTAGGTGAGGGGAACTCCTTACTAATCCGTGAGGAGGACCGAATGCCCACAGATATTTTTCCGTCCCTCTGTGGAGTTTGACACATGATCTACACAGACAGTGCAGGGAAGTGACTGTCTGTCTGCATGGGCTGCCTGGGTTTAGGGGAGTGGGTGCTCTGAGAGGTCAAGGGGGTTCAGTAGACCTTAAACCAGGCTTGCCCCTGAAGCCACTTGCCTATGTCATCTTTGATTTGCTCTGCGGGGGGTTTTGGTCTCCTGCAGGGCAGGGGCATTCCCAGGCTGTGCGTGGGGGCTCCAGGGGCATTGGCAGGGCTGTATCAAGGCTGCTGGCAGAGAGAGGCTGCAGGGTTGTTGTGGTGTCCAGGAACTAGCATGCTTGCTGCTCAGGCCACTGTGGCGTCCTCGATGGAGGTACTGTTTGTTGGGCTCTTCTGTTCACATTTTCAAAACCAGATGAGCCTAGTGCCACACGAACTACTGTTAATTAAATACAGCTCTAATTTTCTGTTAACCTAATGCTAAATCAATCTCTCATGTTCTAGCTGACCATGTGGGCTTTTGTTGTGACGTCTCCAAAGGAAAGGAAGTGCAGAAGACGTTTAGGATTATCCTGAAGACTTGTGGAAACATTTCATACCTGGTCAATGCAGCTGGCACCAACAGGTGTGTGTGTGACTGAATGAATCAGTACTCGCATAGGTTAGTTTCATACCTTTAATACACCCATGGCAGTCTTAAGCAGGTGAGCTTGCATGCGTAAACGTTTTTTTTTTTTTTTTTTAAAGAACTCGTCCATATCCTCTGTGTGTGTGTGTGTGTGTGTGTGTGTGTGTGTGTGTGTGTGTGTGTGTGTGTGTGTGTGTGTGTGTGTGTGTGTGTGTGTATGCACCTCCCTGTCTGTGTGTGTTCAGGGATGGTCTGTTACTGTGGACCAGGCTAGAAGACATGGTGGCTATGCTTCATACCAACCTACTGGGAGCAGGTTGAGCTGCAAGGCAGCGCTACGGAGCATGCTCCACACTCAGGGAGGGGCCATTGTCAACATAGGTACTGTTACTGCATGTACAGCCCCTTGTCATTATTTGAAATATCAGATGCATTCAATGTTGCAGTTTGGCCACAAGGTGGAGGCTGTGGTCCAGGTAATAAACACAATTTCCCACTTCACTTTACCTTGAGTTAATCCAATTACTGTGTTCGTGTGATCTGTGTGTACTGTAGGCTCTGTGGTGGAGTTGAAGGGGAACGCAGGTCAGTGTGTGTACAGTGCCAGTAAAGCAGGTCTGGAGGGCTTCACTCGCTCTCTGGCCAAGGAGGTGGCCTCGCGAAACATCAGGGTTAACTTGCTGGCTCCAGGTGTGGAACTGTCTCTTCCTCCGTTCTTTACTGTTTCTCTCTTTCATCTGTCTGCTTATTCTCCTCAACTCCTAGCCTTTGCCCTAGTTTGTTTATGATTTTGTCATCTCTGTCATTGGCATGCTAAATTAGAAACAGTCTTGTACTGTACCTAGGATATTAGTTTCCACTGTTCTCTTGGCTCGAATTTAGTTCTGTCCTGATCCTGTCCCTCCTTTCTCTTCCGCTAGGTGTCATCGGGACAGACATGACAGCGGGGCTGGGGGAGTAGGTATGAACCATCTGTTTTTAAATATCTGCTTTTAATAAATATCTGCTTTTAATCAGATTTTTAATATCTGCTTTTCGTCTACTCAAGCTCATGTCTTGTTAACTGATTTTGGAGTGTATTTTTTAAATTCTAATTCACCTTGCCTTTGAATGTGAGGAAATTAGTGCTGAGCATAATTACTTTAATTTCATTTAGTTCTTTTTTTTTCAACGCGCCGTTTCTCTAGAGAGAAATCAAATCATTCGCTAGAGAAATCAAGAGCTATGTAGGAGGCCGGGGTGAATGGAGTTGTAGGTTTCATTAAGCAAATATTCAACGTAGTTCACCGCAGAAATGTGGTAATTAACTACAATGACCATAATCCATTTCACCTGTTCTTACCGGCTCAGGTCAGAGACGCATACACTTTTACGCCTACTATACGTTTTGTTAGATGCACACAGACCGCATGAGAGAGGAATGTGCACAACGTCGAGGTTGATAGAGGCTGTTTGTGAAAGTAGGCCTTATCTACTTTGAAGAACTAGTCAAATGATTTCGTCAGACAGCTCTGCAGCATACTTTGGCAAACTAGCCTAGCTAAATAGGATGACTAAAGACAGTACAATATGGTATCTCATCTGTTATTTCCTCCAGTGGATAAACATTGTGTCTCACTGGAGAGTGCTAGTCCCCTCACCCAGCTGGTACTCACCAGTCACATACATTTACATGCCATTAGAAGCCTTCATGGATCTGCTGCAGTCTGCCATGTGAGCTGTAATCATGGTGTTATTTAACCTAAGATCAAGGTGGAGACAATTTAAACCTGAGATCAAGGTAAAATATAATCCAATAAGATTCTTCAATAAAGAATGGAATTTTCCCTGTGATGGATAATATGGCTGCTGAGTACATTGGTGTGGAATTGATTTTTCCAGGGTCTCCTTACTCAACATAAACACGGTAACTCCAGACTTTGATTTTTTATTATCTTTCATAAACTAACATGATATCAGGAGAACATTCCATATACAGGCACAGATGGGCATATAAATCAAAAAGGTGTCCTATATGTTTGTGAGTGACTAGTCATGGCAGGATGAAACATGATCTGAACAGATACAGCAAGATATGCCCATTTGGTAATACAGTAGTGAAAGAAAATATATAATTACTTATTTCAATACAATTCTGTGCATATATTCTCCCTTCTAAACAGTTTATAATTGTCAAAAATACTTGCTTGTCATGAGTGCCTCAGAAAAATATGGACAGATAGTGATTGAAATAGGCCCAAGTGATCTTTTAAGGCAATATAGTTTTAAAAAGTGTGATATTTTAATAGTCAGGATTATGTTTTGTCATTGAACATTAGAGAAGATACATAATTTGTCAAGTTTCTTGGGAAAGTAAATACAGAGGTTTTTTTTCATACAAAAATAAAGCAGACCATCTGTAGTGTGTAATCAATCCACTGAAGCCATTTTTAGGACTGTCATGTGTTTGTGAAGATTTTAAACTGAAACATCAAAGGAAATAAATGATCTCCAGAATCTGTCATAACGGTCATTTTCTTCATCATTTCATCATCATCAACATAATCCATTGCTTTGTCATCTTCTCACACTGAATTCCATTCTGAAAAACTTGCTTTTGTCTGTCCTTGATGTCTCCCACTCGCGTATCACACAGTTCACAAGCGTTGAAGTGACTGTTGACACTGGGCTGAGACAGATCTTGTGGGCCTCCTGGCCCAGGATAACCCCTCATCCTGTCCCTGTTATAGTCAACCTTCACATGCCAGTACCTCCTAGCATGTCACGGACCTCTCTTTCCATCAATCACTGAAGTTACTATGGTAACACAAAGCTCTCAACGGTGTCTGCATCATTCAGCCAACATTCTCTTTTTCACAACTCATCTAAAGTCACTAAACAGTTTTAACTTCCAAGGTAATTTGACCTGACAAAAAAACAGAAGCGAAAAGTAAGTAAGGCCCGGCCTTGTGCAATATCTATGGCAATTATGATAAATGTTGAACCACAATGCTGATATCTAGGTTATTGTGCTACTTGTAACAAAAAGGAAATAGACACTGCTGATATCCATATTGTGCTATGTTACCCAGACTATGCTGTGATACCCATATAAAATAATAACTTTGTGTTTTGGGGTCTCTTCTGGGAAACATGATGTGCTGCTCCCATGCTTTGGACTTTCCATTGCAGATCCAAAGTCTGTCCCGTTTCTAAATATCTCTGCCCCTACAATTTGGTGCCTTTGTTGAGTGAGTATTTCATAAAACGTCATCCATTTAGATACAGCGTTACAAATGGCAACATTGTAACATGCATAATAATGCTACTTTCAACTTGAACTTTAAACCTTTAATTATAATTCTTACAGAGAGATCATGTGAGATATCTCAGACACTTCAGAGGTGAACACACTTTTGTGTGGTAATGGCAGTTTTACAATCGAAAATAAACTTCAATGGCCGCTCAGGGTAGATTCCTCTGCTTTAATGGTTGACAAAATGGAATCATCTGATCCTAAATTGGGATCCATGTTTGATTGACACAGATATTATGGGGTGTCACATTGCCCGTCATCCATCTTCCAGAAAGGTATCTGTGGCCTTGTCGTAAAACACCTCGGATGGAGGGGGTTACATTTACCCCTATGTCTGGGGAGAACGGGGCGGAACAGGGCTGGTGCTGGGGTCAGGGGTTAGTTTTAAGGCATTACATTAGGGACTTGTTTGGGCATGTGGTGCCCCCGTTGGTCTCTACAGGTCATCACTCTCCACCAGGCCTCCCGGCTGCAGGGGGCTGGAGTCGGGGAAGAAGGCTGCCTTCACGTCCAGTCCTCTCTCTGTCAGCGCTGCATAGCGACTCGTCGACGGACGCACCTTCTTAGGCTTGGGAGTGTTGGGCTGCTGCCACTGAGCTGAGGAGAGGAAAGAGGGAAGGTGACTAGGGTGGGTGAGAGCGCCAGTGGTGAGAGCGCGTGGTGAGGAGACAGATTCTCGCCACGCCACCTGGTAGGAGCGACCTGTCAGGTAGGACGCAATCCAAGCGTGGGCCGCGCCGGAGATGCCCAACTCGGAGAGGGTGGAGAGGAGGATCTGATGGTTCACAGTATCGAAGGCAGCCGATAGGTCTAGAAGGATGAGAGCAGAGGAGAGAGAGTTAGCTTTAGCAGTGCGGAGGGCCTCCGTGATACAGAGAAGAGCAGTCTCAGTTGAATGACTAGTCTTGAAACCAGACTGATTTGGATCAAGAAGGTCATTCTGAGAGAGATAGCGGGAGAGCTGGCCAAGGACGGCACGTTCAAGAGTTTTGGAGAGAAAAGAAAGAAGGGATACTGGTCTGTAGTTGTTGACATCGGAGGGATCGAGTGTAGGTTTTTTCAGAAGGGGTGCAACTCTCGCTCTCTTGAAGACAGAAGGGACGTAGCCAGCGGTCAGGGATGAGTTGATGAGCGAGGTGAGGTAAGGGAGAAGGTCTCCGGAAATGGTCTGGAGAAGAGAGGAGGGAATAGGGTCAAGCGGGCAGGTTGTTGGGCGGCCGGCCGTCACAAGACGCGAGATTTCATCTGGAGAGAGAGGGAGAAAGAGGTCAGAGCACAGGGTAGGGCAGTGTGAGCAGAACCAGCGGTGTTGTTTGACTTAGCAAACGAGGATCGGATGTCGTCGACCTTCTTTTCAAAATGGTTGACGGAAGTCATTTGCAGAGAGGGAGGAGGGGGGAGGGGGAGGAGGATTCAGGAGGGAGGAGAAGGTGTCAAAGAGCTTCCTAGGGTTAGAGGCAGATGCTTGGACTTTAGAGTGGTAGAAAGTGGCTTTAGCAGCAGAGACAGAAGAGGAAAATGTAGAGAGGAGGGAGTGAAAGGATGCCAGGTCCGCAGGGAGGCGGAGTTTTCCTCCATTTCCGCTCGGCTGCCCGGAGCCCTGTTCTGTGAGCTCGCAATGAGTCGTCGAGCCACGGAGCAGGAGGGGAGGACCGAGCCGGCCTGGAGGATAGGGGACATAGAGAATCAAGGGATGCAGAAAGGGAGGAGAGGAGGGTTGAGGAGGCAGAATCAGGAGATAGGTTGGAGAAGGTTTGAGCAGAGGGAAGAGATGATAGGATGGAAGAGGAGAGAGTAGCGGGGGAGAGAGAGCGAAGATTGGGACGGCGCGATACCATCCGAGTAGGGGCAGTGTGGGAAGTGTTGGATGAGAGCAAGAGGGAAAAGGATACAAGGTAGTGGTCGGAGACTTGGAGGGGAGTTGCAGTGAGGTTAGTGGAAGAACAGCATCTAGTAAAGATGAGGTCGAGCGTATTGCCTGCCTTGTGAGTAGAGGGGGAAGGTGAGAGGGTGAGGTCAAAAGAGGAGAGGAGTGGAAAGAAGGAGGCAGAGAGGATCTGTTGATCATTGTCTCTGATTGGGGATCATATTTAAGTAGCTATTTCCTCATTTGTGGGATCTTGTCTACAGTTAGTTGCCTGTGTGCACCCCAGTAGCGTCACGTTTTGTTTGTTTGTACTTGTTTGGTGAGTTTTGGTTAATTAAAATATGTGTAACTCTATGCACCCTGTGCCTTGGTCCAATCATTATGAGGATCGCAACACTGGGTGGTTGTTTGATTAGGTGTTCAGGAGTCTTATGGCTTGGGGGTGAAGCTATTTAGAAGCCTCTTGGACCTAGACTTGGCGCTCCGGTACCGCTTAACGTGTGGTAGCAGAGAGAACAGTCTATGACTAGGGTGGCTGAAGTCTTTGACCATTTTAGGGCCTTCCTCAGGCAGGATGCTCTCAATGGTGCAGCTGTAGAACCTTTTGTGTATCTGAAGTCACATGCTAAATCTTTTCAGTCTCTTGAGGGGGAATAGGTTTTGTTGTGCCCTCTTCATGAAATAGTGACATGTTCAGTATTTAAAATACAGAAATATTACCAACATTGTTTAACTATTGATAACATGCAACATTGAGATAAGCACTTAACGTAAATTATGTATTTGGATATTATAATGTTCTCGCTTAATTTTCACTGAAATATTGTTTGTCCTCAGTGATGTTGGCTCCCCTTATGAAGTGCAAAGACAAATTATAATTAATAAATGGCTTCACAATAATTTTAATCATTGTGGTACATAATTAAGTGTTTAAATTACATGTTTTTGAGAATCTTTAACACAACCAATTTAACATCAGACACAGTATTTGTCACCAACATCCACACATCTTTCTCACACACACAAAGGTTTTTGATTACGTTTTGATTATGGGAAGCCAAAGAGTTCGAGAGATGTTTTCCAATCTTGTTAGAAAAATTCCCTATTTCAACTGAGACTTACTGATCAATTTGATAAAAATGTGTGCACTCTGCTGGCCTACGTCCGAAAAAATATATCTAAACTTTTCCGGTTGAATGTGGATTCTGTCATACTTGTGCAGACAGAAAGTAGTGAGAAGAACATAAGCCAAAAACTAACAAGCCAGCTTAGATAACGAATCAGGATGAGCTCACCGCATACTCAAACTACTCCTGGCATTACATTCTGAATCAGTCAGTCTCTTCCTCCCAGAATGAGAGCACAGAAACATTTCCATCCACACTCCCTTGACAAGTGACTCAGTTTGGGGAATATACTGATAACGAGAGGTCTTTGAAGCACGTCAACACTTATCATACCAGCGTGTATATTGTAGGATTTGTTAGCGTTGATATACAGAACCAGTCAAAGGTTTGGACACATCTAATTATTCAATGGTTTGTCTTCATTTTTACTATTTTCTACATTGTAAAATAATAGTGAAAACATTACTATGAAATAACACATGGAATCATGTAGCAACCAAGAAATCCTGCGCTACAGACACTTATTTCGACAACATGGCTTGGTTTTTGCTCTGGCATGCACTCTCAACTGTTAGGCCTTTTAAATAGACAGGTGCGTGTGCTTTTCCAAATCATGTCCAATCAATTGAATTTACCACCAGTGGATGCCAATCGCTGCCGAAGGTGCTTCAACAAAGTATTGAGTAAACGGTCTGAATACTTATGTAAATGTCATATTTCAGGTTGTTTTAGAAAATATATAAATATACAATTCTAGAAACATGTTCTTGGTTTGTCATTATGGGGTATTTTGTGTAGATTGAAGGGGGGACAATTGAATCAATTTTATAAGGCTGTAACGTAACAAAATTTGGATTAAGTCTAGGGGTCTGAATATTTTCCAAATGCACTGTGGCCAAAAGTTTTGAGAATGACACAAATATTAATTTTCACAAAGTCTGCTGCCTCAGTTTGTGTTATGGCAATTTGCATATACTCAGATTGTTATGAAGAGTGATCAAATGAATTGCAATTAGTTGCGAAGTCCCTCTTTGCCATGCAAATGAACTGAATCCCCAAAAACATTTCCACTGCATTTCAGCCCTGCCACAAAGGACCAGCTGACATCATGTCAGTGATTATCTCGTTAACACAGGTGTGAATGTTGACGACAAGCCTGGAGATCACTCTGTCATGCTGATTGAGTTCGAATAACAGACTGGAAGCTTCAAACGGAAGATGATGCTTGGAATCATTGCTCTTCCTCTGTCAACCATGGTTACCTGCAAGGAAACACGTGCCGTCATCATTGCTTTGCACAAAAAGGGCTTCACAGGCAAGGATATTGCTGCCAGTAAGCTTGTACCTAAATCAACCATTTATTGGATCATCAAGAACTTCAAGGAGAGTGGTTCAATTGTTGTGAAGGCTTCAGGGCACCCAAGAAAGTCCAAGCGCCAGGACCGTCTCCTAAAGTTGATTCAGCTGCAGGATTCGGGGCACCACCAGTACAGAGCTTGCTCAGGAATGGCAGCAGGCAGGTGTGAGTACATCTGCACGCACAGTGAGGCAAAGACTTTTGGAGGATGGCCTGGTGTCAAGAAGGGCAGCAAAGAAGCCACTTCTCTCCAGGAAAAACATCAGGGACAGACTGATATTCTGCAACAGGTACAGGGATTGGACTGCTGAGGACTGGGGTAAAGTTATTTTCTCTGATGAATCCCCTTTCCGATTGTTTGGGGCATCCAGAAAAAATCTTGTCCGGAGAAGACAAGGTGAGCGCTACCAGCAGTCCTGTGTTATGTCAACAGTAAAGCATCCTGAGACCATTCATGTGTGGGGTTGCTTCTCAGCCAAGGGAGTGGGCTCACTCACAATTTTGCCTGAGAACACAGCCATGAATAAAGAATGGTACCAACACATCCTCCGAGTGAAGCTTCTCCCAACCATTCAGGAACAGTTTGGTGACTAACAATGCCTTTTCCAGCATGATGTAGCACCTTTCCATAAGGCAAAAGTGATAACTAAGTGGCTCGGGGAACAAAACATAGATTTTTTTTGGGGGGGGGGTCCATGGCCAGGAAACTCCCCAGACCTAAATCCCATTGAGAATTTGTGGTCAATCCTCAAGAGGCGGGTGGACAAACAAAAACCCACAAATTCTGACAAACTCCAAGCATTGATTATGCAAGAATGGGCTGCCATCAGTCAGGATGTGGCCCAGAATTTAATTGACAGCATGCCAGGGTGGATTGCAGAGGTCTTGAAAAAGAGGAGTCAACACTGCAAATAGACTCTTTGCATCAACTTCATGTAATTGTCAATAAAAGCCTTTGACACTTATGAAATGCTTGTAATTATACTTCAGTACTCCGTAGTAACATCTGACAAAAATAACTAAAGACACTGAAGCAGCAAACTTTGTGGAAATTAATATTTGTGTCATTCTCAGAAATTTTGGAAACTGTATATTGTTATATACAACCCAGGAATTTCAGCAGTGCGTTTTGGTTCAGTTGTTATCCGTTTTTAGCAGTTTGATAGCAGTTTTAAGAGTTAATTGTATTAACAAATGACAGGACAATGATATCAAAAGTGAGTATTGCATTTTGAAAAGGAGATTCTTCGATTGAATATGGAAGGTGATTTTGGTGCAATTAACAAGTGATTTTGTGTGTACTCATTCAATTGTGCTTAGAGATTTGGATCAAACCATTTTGATCTATTTTGATTTTGGTGCTTAGAGTTAAGAAAATGTACTACATACTTGTGAAAATTGCACCAAAGTGATTTTTAAAAACTATGTACAAAACACAGAGATCAGGTCACAATACAAAGGTAAACGCCTGGTTTTCACTTAAAATGGAGGTCAAACACAAGCCCCAACAGCCAAATACTACATTGAGTCTATATAACAATGCATGCCTTTATTACCAGGAGAATAGGTCCTTGCTGTGTCTGCTTTTCCCACAATGCAATCAACTCTAAGGTGGTGCTCTGTGAGGTAGGTGAGTCACGCAGTCTCTTGTCTGTATGTATGGTGATGCTCAGCTGGATAATGTCTAAAGGAGCTGACAGGGTCTCTCTGAGGTCACACTGGTATGATTCAACCAGATGATGGGTTGCCATGGAGATCACTTATTCCAATTTGTGAGCATGACTGGTGGACAGAAGGGGGTAGGTGGCCCGATGGGGGATACAGGGACAAAGAGTTGGATATTGAGATAAAGAGAATTGCTTGCTTTTTATCTGACTTGGCTCTGTTGGGTTCTATTTTCCCTCGCTCCCTCTCTCCTGTCAACTCTGACTGTCTGGTTCACTTTGCTCTCTGGTATCTAATGGTATTGGGTACTCTAACAGATTAATGAGGTGTCTGTTTAATCAATGAGCCTTGCTCTGGCATGACCGGGCCTTCCTACTGGAGAAGGAGGGTATCATTAGCTCTACTACAAACAGTGTAAATGTGTGTTTGTGTACAGAACATGTTGGTGAGGTGGGGGTGGATAAGTCTATTAGATACACTATATATTCATGACTGAGTGAGGCGGTGTAAATATCAGCAGATGTGACCAAGAGTGATAGTGTTTATGGATTGATACAAGGTCACAGACTCTGGAGCATACAGTAAATATTAATGTATGTATGCAAGAAGAAATAGAGAAAGTGTGTGTGTATACTGTGTATATATGGTGAGGAAGACTGCAGAAAGTGTGTCTGTGTTTGCAGGTGTCATTGGACTACAGGGCTGTGAAGGAGGAAAATGAGGTCATGATGTTTAGGATGATGATCTGAATACAAATGAAGCTTTGTCTCACACACACACACACACACACACAAACTGTCTCTCTCCATACAGTGCATAATACATTTCAGTCAACACCTAAAAAAATGTTGCTCAACAGTTTTCGTATTTGTATTTTCTTACATCTGTGTTTTTCCATCTGAGCGTGTAGCTCATAAGACGGGTCAAACATCAGCTTGTGATTTACCCTCTTCTTTACTCTCCTGTAACCCAGTCACTGAGGACCGCAAACAAATCCTGAACAACTTCCAAATGTTTCAAACCGTCCAGCTGTGTTTGTCCATTGTTTTTCACTGGTGACATTGAGCCGGGCTTCTGGACCTTGGATCAGGAGGAGAGTCAGACGGAGACAACCTTACGGCTCCAAAGAGGAACGTAGGATAAAAGGTTGAGGGTAGGGTTAGGGTTGAACCGGATGTGGACATGAAGCTAAAGTTAGGGTTAGGTAGCCTCGTCCCAAACCAGGCTTGACAAGACTTGATTTTGGAGGTATGGCAATGAGACTAGGGTTCGGCTTGAACTGGGATGTTGACATGAAGCTAGGGTAAGGGCTGACCTAGCCTATGTTTAACCCCTAGCTCAATCCTAACCCTAGCCTAGATTGTATCGTAATGTATATACTGTGGACAGGCTCTGGTTTGGTTTGTTTCAAATGTCTGTGGGTCCAGCTACCTGTGAGGGGCCACTGGCACTAGCTGTGAGATTTGTGAGTCTCGTGTTCCCCCATGTGGTTGAATTAATAAACACACTATAGAACAAATTTCGACCACCATGTGTGTACTGTGCCAATGACCCACTAACGTATACTCACGTTATGATAATTATATAGAGAGAAATACCAAATTGTTATCGATCTTAAACGACAACAGCGTTGCGTGAAAATGATCTTGGTAGCATAGCTAGCTATTAGATCACCTACACCAGGGGTGTAAAACTCACTCTATGGAGGGACTAGTGTGCTGTTTTTTTCCAATTTTCCTTTCAATGAAGACCTAGACAACTAGGTGAGGGGAACTCCTTACTAATCCGTGAGGAGGACCGAATGCCCACAGATATTTTTCCGTCCCTCTGTGGAGTTTGACACATGATCTACACAGACAGTGCAGGGAAGTGACTGTCTGTCTGCATGGGCTGCCTGGGTTTAGGGGAGTGGGTGCTCTGAGAGGTCAAGGGGGTTCAGTAGACCTTAAACCAGGCTTGCCCCTGAAGCCACTTGCCTATGTCATCTTTGATTTGCTCTGCGGGGGGTTTTGGTCTCCTGCAGGGCAGGGGCATTCCCAGGCTGTGCGTGGGGGCTCCAGGGGCATTGGCAGGGCTGTATCAAGGCTGCTGGCAGAGAGAGGCTGCAGGGTTGTTGTGGTGTCCAGGAACTAGCATGCTTGCTGCTCAGGCCACTGTGGCGTCCCTCGATGGAGGTACTGTTTGTTGGGCTCTTCTGTTCACATTTTCAAAACCAGATGAGCCTAGTGCCACACGAACTACTGTTAATTAAATACAGCTCTAATTTTCTGTTAACCTAATGCTAAATCAATCTCTCATGTTCTAGCTGACCATGTGGGCTTTTGTTGTGACGTCTCCAAAGGAAAGGAAGTGCAGAAGACGTTTAGGATTATCCTGAAGACTTGTGGAAACATTTCATACCTGGTCAATGCAGCTGGCACCAACAGGTGTGTGTGTGTGACTGAATGAATCAGTACTCGCATAGGTTAGTTTCATACCTTTAATACACCCATGGCAGTCTTAAGCAGGTGAGCTTGCATGCGTAAACGTTTTTTTTTTTTAAAGAACTCGTCCATATCCTCTGTGTGTGTGTGTGTGTGTGTGTGTGTGTGTGTGTGTGTGTGTGTGTGTGTGTGTGTGTGTGTGTGTGTGTGTGTGTTTGTGTGTGTGTGTGTGTGTGTGTGTGTGTGTGTGTGTGTGTGTGTGTGTGTGTGTGTGTGTGTGTGTGTGTGTGTGTGTGTGTGTGTGTGTGTGTGTGTGTGTGTGTGTGTGTGTGTGTGTGTGTGTGTGTGTGTATGCACCTCCCTGTCTGTGTGTGTTCAGGGATGGTCTGTTACTGTGGACCAGGCTAGAAGACATGGTGGCTATGCTTCATACCAACCTACTGGGAGCAGGTTGAGCTGCAAGGCAGCGCTACGGAGCATGCTCCACACTCAGGGAGGGGCCATTGTCAACATAGGTACTGTTACTGCATGTACAGCCCCTTGTCATTATTTGAAATATCAGATGCATTCAATGTTGCAGTTTGGCCACAAGGTGGAGGCTGTGGTCCAGGTAATAAACACAATTTCCCACTTCACTTTACCTTGAGTTAACCCAATTACTGTGTTCGTGTGATCTGTGTGTACTGTAGGCTCTGTGGTGGAGTTGAAGGGGAACGCAGGTCAGTGTGTGTACAGTGCCAGTAAAGCAGGTCTGGAGGGCTTCACTCGCTCTCTGGCCAAGGAGGTGGCCTCGCGAAACATCAGGGTTAACTTGCTGGCTCCAGGTGTGGAACTGTCTCTTCCTCCGTTCTTTACTGTTTCTCTCTTTCATCTGTCTGCTTATTCTCCTCAACTCCTAGCCTTTGCCCTAGTTTGTTTATGATTTTGTCATCTCTGTCATTGGCATGCTAAATTAGAAACAGTCTTGTACTGTACCTAGGATATTAGTTTCCACTGTTCTCTTGGCTCGAATTTAGTTCTGTCCTGATCCTGTCCCTCCTTTCTCTTCCGCTAGGTGTCATCGGGACAGACATGACAGCGGGGCTGGGGGAGTAGGTATGAACCATCTGTTTTTAAATATCTGCTTTTAATAAATATCTGCTTTTAATCAGATTTTTAATATCTGCTTTTCGTCTACTCAAGCTCATGTCTTGTTAACTGATTTTGGAGTGTATTTTTTTAAATTCTAATTCACCTTGCCTTTGAATGTGAGGAAATTAGTGCTGAGCATAATTACTTTAATTTCATTTAGTTCTTTTTTTTTCAACGCGCCGTTTCTCTAGAGAGAAATCAAATCATTCGCTAGAGAAATCAAGAGCTATGTAGGAGGCCGGGGTGAATGGAGTTGTAGGTTTCATTAAGCAAATATTCAACGTAGTTCACCGCAGAAATGTGGTAATTAACTACAATGACCATAATCCATTTCACCTGTTCTTACCGGCTCAGGTCAGAGACGCATACACTTTTACGCCTACTATACGTTTTGTTAGATGCACACAGACCGCATGAGAGAGGAATGTGCACAACGTCGAGGTTGATAGAGGCTGTTTGTGAAAGTAGGCCTTATCTACTTTGAAGAACTAGTCAAATGATTTCGTCAGACAGCTCTGCAGCATACTTTGGCAAACTAGCCTAGCTAAATAGGATGACTAAAGACAGTACAATATGGTATCTCATCTGTTATTTCCTCCAGTGGATAAACATTGTGTCTCACTGGAGAGTGCTAGTCCCCTCACCCAGCTGGTACTCACCAGTCACATACATTTACATGCCATTAGAAGCCTTCATGGATCTGCTGCTGTCTGCCATGTGAGCTGTAATCATGGTGTTATTTAACCTAAGATCAAGGTGGAGACAATTTAAACCTGAGATCAAGGTAAAATATAATCCAATAAGATTCTTCAATAAAGAATGGAATTTTCCCTGTGATGGATAATATGGCTGCTGAGTACATTGGTGTGGAATTGATTTTCCAGGGTCTCCTTACTCAACATAAACACGGTAACTCCAGACTTTGATTTTTTATTATCTTTCATAAACTAACATGATATCAGGAGAACATTCCATATACAGGCACAGATGGGCATATAAATCAAAAAGGTGTCCTATATGTTTGTGAGTGACTAGTCATGGCAGGATGAAACATGATCTGAACAGATACAGCAAGATATGCCCTTTTGGTAATACAGTAGTGAAAGAAAATATATAATTACTTATTTCAATACAATTCTGTGCATATATTCTCCCTTCTAAACAGTTTATAATTGTCAAAAATACTTGCTTGTCATGAGTGCCTCAGAAAAATATGGACAGATAGTGATTGAAATAGGCCCAAGTGATCTTTTAAGGCAATATAGTTTTAAAAAGTGTGATATTTTAATAGTCAGGATTATGTTTTGTCATTGAACATTAGAGAAGATACATAATTTGTCAAGTTTCTTGGGAAAGTAAATACAGAGGTTTTTTTTCATACAAAAATAAAGCAGACCATCTGTAGTGTGTAATCAAGCCACTGAAGCCATTTTTAGGACTGTCATGTGTTTGTGAAGATTTTAAACTGAAACATCAAAGGAAATAAATGATCTCCAGAATCTGTCATAACGGTCATTTTCTTCATCATTTCATCATCATCAACATAATCCATTGCTTTGTCATCTTCTCACACTGAATTCCATTCTGAAAAACTTGCTTTTGTCTGTCCTTGATGTCTCCCACTCGCGTATCACACAGTTCACAAGCGTTGAAGTGACTGTTGACACTGGGCTGAGACAGATCTTGTGGGCCTCCTGGCCCAGGATAACCCCTCATCCTGTCCCTGTTATAGTCAACCTTCACATGCCAGTACCTCCTAGCATGTCACGGACCTCTCTTTCCATCAATCACTGAAGTTACTATGGTAACACAAAGCTCTCAACGGTGTCTGCATCATTCAGCCAACATTCTCTTTTTCACAACTCATCTAAAGTCACTAAACAGTTTTAACTTCCAAGGTCATTTGACCTGACAAAAAAACAGAAGCGAAAAGTAAGTAAGGCCCGGCCTTGTGCAATATCTATGGAAATTATGATAAATGTTGAACCACAATGCTGATATCTAGGTTATTGTGCTACTTGTAACAAAAAGGAAATAGACACTGCTGATATCCATATTGTGCTATGTTACCCAGACTATGCTGTGATACCCATATAAAATAATAACTTAGTGTTTTGGGGTCTCTTCTGGGAAACATGATGTGCTGCTCCCATGCTTTGGACTTTCCATTGCAGATCCAAAGTCTGTCCCGTTTCTAAATATCTCTGCCCCTACAATTTGGTGCCTTTGTTGAGTGAGTATTTCATAAAACGTCATCCATTTAGATACAGCGTTACAAATGGCAACATTGTAACATGCATAATAATGCTACTTTCAACTTGAACTTTAAACCTTTAATTATAATTCTTACAGAGAGATCATGTGAGATATCTCAGACACTTCAGAGGTGAACACACTTTTGTGTGGTAATGGCAGTTTTACAATCGAAAATAAACTTCAATGGCCGCTCAGGGTAGATTCCTCTGCTTTAATGGTTGACAAAATGGAATCATCTGATCCTAAATTGGGATCCATGTTTGATTGACACAGATATTATGGGGTGTCACATTGCCCGTCATCCATCTTCCAGAAAGGTATCTGTGGCCTTGTCGTAAAACACCTCGGATGGAGGGGGTTACATTTACCCCTATGTCTGGGGAGAACGGGGCGGAACAGGGCTGGTGCTGGGGTCAGGGGTTAGTTTTAAGGCATTACATTAGGGACTTGTTTGGGCATGTGGTGCCCCCGTTGGTCTCTACAGGTCATCACTCTCCACCAGGCCTCCCGGCTGCAGGGGGCTGGAGTCGGGGAAGAAGGCTGCCTTCACGTCCAGTCCTCTCTCTGTCAGCGCTGCATAGCGACTCGTCGACGGACGCACCTTCTTAGGCTTGGGAGTGTTGGGCTGCTGCCACTGAGCTGAGGAGAGGAAAGAGGGGGAAGGAGTATATATTGATATAGATATAGATTTTTTTGCAGTTTACATTTGGTCCTGTGTGTTTGTCTGGGGACTTACTGTGGACGTCGAGTCGTGCAGTGCTGGACACAATGCCAGCCTCGTTCTTGGCAGACACGGTGTACCAGCCAGCATCCTCCTTCATGGCTGGTTGGATGATCATACACAGATAGCCACAGTTGTCCTGGTGCATGCTGGGGAAAAAATAATTCAACACACACCCTTAGGACCGAGTTTCACCGAATGTTGTCAGATCATCAATATCTTTATCTTTAAGCATCTCCAGTTTAGAGAGGCTGCTTACCAATGATATTGGTATTCTATTTGAATTCTATTGGATTTATGTAATACAAGCCATAGACGGTGAGTGGTAGTGCTGTCTTACCTTATCCTGTCTGTGTTGTGCGTGAAAGACTCATTCTCTTTCTTCCAAAAGATCTGTGGGTAGGGAACAGCCGACACACGGCACTCCAGACGCACCGGGTAACCCTCGGCAACACCAGTGTTCTGCAGCTTCTCGATGAACGAAGGGGCCTTGTGCATCTCTTTGGCTGGAGACGAGAGAGACCAAGGTCAATCATATCAAACTATGATGCATTGTGATTAGTACTACATTATTTGAATCAACAACTAAAAGTAGACAGTGTCTTTTATATCTGAGAAGACATCTGAAAAATGGTGACAATGTTTCAATGCTGTTCATCTGTCTATGCCTATACACATATGTACTGTATGGGTGTCTACCTGCTACAATGAGTTCCAGGTTGAAGGAGTTCTGTCCAGCGCGGTTGCTGGCGATGCAGGTGTAGATGCCTGCATCACGGCTGGACACGGGCTCGATGACCAGCGAGTGGACGCCATTCTCCCTCACCAGCATCTTGTGGGCGGAGTCAGGACGGATGGTCTGACCATTCAGCTGCCAGATCAGGTCTGGTGTGGGCAAGCCACTCACCTAAAGGGGGAACACAACAAACACTCAATAACTCATTCATCACATTGTGTTTATTTATACAATGTAATGTTTTGAATCTGGAGCTGGAACATGACAGTGTTTATTTGCAGGGTAAATGTGCTGGTATTTATTTGCATTGTGAGTACGGTATTATGGTGTGTCTCTGTCTGCAGTGTGAGATCAACAGTGTTTTATTGTCGTTTGTCTGGAGTCTCCCGGTCGCATGCATGTTTTCTCATGGGAACTGCCTGGCCTGTGAAAGGACCTGCCTCTCTTTTCAGCACCCGCTGCATGCCAGAGAAACCCTACACCTGCCCCTCCTTCAGTTGTGCACGGTAGAGCCCACCTATGTGTGTGCGTGTTTGTGTGTGTTTGTGCATGTTTCCGGCCTTGAGTGTAATAAGTGCTAGAAGTAGAATTAAGTAATTTGTTGTTGAACAAGTTCCTGTAGTCCATTTTGGGCATGGAAAGTTTGAAAACTACCAATAATTTTGAAGTAAATATCATTGACATTAAGAGCCCCAGGCCATTGGAGACTCACTCTGTTTATTTTTTGTATAAAAAGAGAGTCTTGTTATAGCGTGTGAATTCCGTGTATGGTGCTGTTAGGTTTTATTACAGGTTTGTAACATAGTTTTCTAATTGTCTGACTGCCGCAGGCTGCAGAGGAACGATTAGTGACCGAGGGAGAAACAGAGAAAAGGGAAGGCACCGAGAAAGAGAAAACAGAGGGAGGGAGAGTGTGGAGGGAGAAATAATGGCAGAAAGAGAGAGAGAATCCTCTTAATCCTAGCAAAATGACACTAGCATTTCCTCTCCTCACTCGCTCTGAGCCATTCATCATGGAAGAGGAGATGAAATATATAGCAGCAATTATTTCTTCTCCAGTATATGGAATGCATAGGGAGGATGCCTTTCTCAGGCCCACAGACACTCCTCATCACTGACACAGAGAGAATTCGAGGGTGGTTCTGCACTCCTTTCCTCCATTTTCTATGACTTACTATGTGCTCAACACCAGGGTTCATTTTGGAAAGTTGGAATGTTCCTTTTTTGAATTCTTAGAATCTGTAATACTTCCAGTAATTGGATCCAATAATTCCAGTAATTAAAAGCCTCACACTCTTCCCTAACCAACAGGCCAACAATGGTAGAATCCTAAAGGTGTAGCTGTAGTTTGAGGTCAAGAAGGGCTGTGTTCAGGGGCCGTGGTCTCACCTTGCAGTCCATCCGGCAGAGCCTACCCTCCTGGACGATGAGGTCACCAGGCGCCTGCAGGAAGTGGGGGCGGAAGTGACGCTCCTGGATGTTCTCGTTCTCATCACCACTGTCTCTGGACCGAGACCTAGGTCTGAGGGGGGAAGAGAGGGAGGGAGGAAGGAAGACAGAGAGAAGAAAAGAAAGAGCAGAGCAGAGGGAAGACAAAGGGTAAAAAGGAGAGAGATGAAGAGGGAGGGAGGCACTGATGGATATCTTAAAAAGCTTCACTCAGGCAGACCGGATATGAAAGCCTTATCTGGGAGTGGATCATATCAGGTTATTGGATTGTTGTGTGTGTGTGTGTGTGTGTTTGACAGTTCATATATTTGGGAGAGATATTTTATTGAAAAATCATTGCACAGATCAAGAACCAACAGGTGTTTCCACTCACTCACTATTCATCGAATATAAAAACGTCAACACAAAAAGTTTGATTTAATACTCTAATATCAACAGAAGTGTACTTAAACCCTGTATATGCCCATAACTCTTTTAATAGTTTATAAAAGCGGTATCTTAGGACAGATGTTCATACACCTGGTGTATTGACCACTTATTGTGAATGAGTGCGAGTCTGTACTTGCACAGTACTGATGCATTAAGGCAGTCCAGAAGCAAATAATAGCCAGCAAGAACACTGCCAACACATTTCTAAAGCCCATTATTAATTATTAGTAATAGCCAACAGTGTTTGTTTGTCCTTCTTCTCCCTGTGTCTGTCAGGCAAAATGACTGACAGCCATCGTGCCTGTCAGCCATCGTGCCTGTCAGCCATTGTGGCCTTACCTGCGGATGTGTCCAGGTGCAGAGCGCTGGCTCCTCCCCCTCTGGTTCACTGCCTGGACCATCATCCTTCCAGTACAGCTCACCCTCCCCTGAGAGAGAGAGAGAGGTTATCTCCACCCTGCTACCGCAAAAATACTTCCACCCTGCTAACATACAGCAGGTAAACCCAAGTATTTCCCATGACTGTGCCTCAAAACCAAATGTCTACCTGAACCACCACTCCACCCTGGACTTGAACAGCCTTTAAGACCAGGTCTGCCCACCTTTGTCTGGACCCTAAAGGGCACCACCTTCAACCGCAGCCCCAACACCTCACACAGGAGCAACAGCTCAACAGACACCCCGCCCAGACCAGCTGGACACCCCGCCCAGACCAGCTGGACACCCCGCCCAGACCAGCGGGACACCCTCCCAGACCAGCGGGACACCCCGCCCAGACCAGCTGGACACCCCGCCCAGACCAGCGGGACACCCTCCCAGACCAGCGGGACACTCTCCCAGACCAGCGAGACACCCCTCCCAGACCAGCGAGACACCCCTCCCAGACCAGCGAGACACCCTCCCAGACCAGCGAGACACTCTCCCAGACCAGCGAGACACCCCTCCCAGACCAGCGAGACACCCCTCCCAGACCAGCGAGACACCCCTCCCAGACCAGCGAGACACCCCTCCCAGACCAGCGAGACACCCCTCCCAGACACCCCTCCCAGACCAGCGAGACACCCCTCCCAGACCAGCGAGACACCCCTCCCAGACCAGCGAGACACCCCTCCCAGACCAGTGGCAAATTTGGTAGAGCAGACCTAACTCACTCTATTAAATTAATCAAAACAAGAAAATGTTACATTTGGCTATTCAAAAGGAAATGATTTCAACAGAGAAAAATGTCCTCCTGTGTGCTACCTATATCCCCCCACTAGAATCCCCATACTTTAATGAAGACAGCTTCTCCATCCTATAGGTTCTGGAAATGATTCATTTCTCCCTAACACCCTCAGCACACAGGGACAAACACCTACCTGGGGGTGACAGTATTCCCTCCCCCATATGCCCCCCTAGGCACAACTACGACAACATAACCAACAAAAACAGGTCACAACTCCTGCAGCTCTGTCACACACTGGGTATGTGCATAGTCAATGGTAGGCTTCGAGGGGACTCCTACGGTAGGTACACCTATAGCTCATCTCTTGGCAGTAGTACTCTAGACTACTTTTTCACGAACCTCAACCCAGAGTCTCTCAGAGTGTTCAATCAGCCCACTGACACCCCTATCAGACCACAGCAAAATCACTGTCCACTTGAACAGAGCAATACTCAATAATGAGGCATCAAAGCCAAAGGAACAAAATAATATTAAGAAATGCTATAGATGGAAGGAAAGTAGTGTGGAAACCTACCAAATACAATTAGGCAACAACAAATTCAATCCCTTTTAGACAACTTCCTGGAGAAAACATTTCACTGTAATAGTGAAGGCGTAAACTTGGAAGCAAAAAACCTAAACAGTATATTTGACATCTCAGCTTCCCTGTCAAATCTAAACATGTCAAACAGAAAACCGAAGAAAAGTAACAAGGACAAATGGTTTGATGAAGAATGCAAAAACCTATGAAAGAAATTGAGAAACCTATTCAAACAAAAAGAGACCCAGAAAATCTGAGCCTACGCCGTCTCTAAGGTGAATCACTAAAACAATACAGAAATACACTCAGGAAAAAGAAGGAACGGTACGTCAGAAATAAGCTCAATGTAATTGAAGAATCCATAGACTCTAACAACACTAAACAAACAACAACACAAAGAGCTATCTATCCAAAATGGAGATGTATGGATAAACCACTTCTCCAATCTTTTTGGCTCTATAACAAAGAGCAAACAGCAAAAACATATACACTACCGGTCCAAAGTTTTATAACACCTACTCATTCAAGGGTTTTATCTTTATATTTACTATTTTCTACATTTTAGAATAATAGTGAAGACATCAAAGTTTTGAAATAACACAAATGGAATCATGTAGTAACCAAAAAAGTGTTAAACAAATCTAAATATATTTTATATTTGCGATTCTTCAAATAGCCACCATTTGCCTTGATGACAGCTTTACACACTCTTGGCAAACACCAAATTGAGACAAATAGATTCTGCAAAAATATCCTCCGTGTACCACGAAAAACACCAAATAATGCATACAGAGCAGAATGAAGCCGATACCCGCTAATGATCAGAATCCAGAAAAGAGCCGTTAAATTCTACAACCACCGAAAAGAAAGCGATTCCCAAACCTTCCATAAGAAAGCCATCACCGACAGAGAGATGAACCTGGAGAAGAGTCCCCTAAGCAAGCTGGTCCTGGGGCTCTGTTCACAACACAAACAGAGCCCCAGGACAGCAACAGAATTGGACCCAACCAAATCATGAGAAAACAAAAAGATAATTACTTGACACACTGGAAAGAACAAAAAAAACAGAGCAAACTAGAATGCTATTTGGCTCTAAACAGACGACACAGTGGCAGAATACCTGACCACTGGTACTGACCCAAACCTAAGGAATGCTTGACTATGTACAGACTCAGTGAGCATAGTCTTGCTATTGAGAAAGGCCGCCATAGGCAGACATGGCTCTCAAGAGAACACTGCCCACAAAATTAGATGGAAACTAAGCTGCACTTCCTAACCTCCTGCCAAATGTAAGACCATATTAGAGAAACATATTTCCCTCAGATTACACAGATCCACAAAGAATTAGAAAACAAACACAATTTTGATAAACACTCATATCTATTGGGTGAAATACCACAGTGTGTCATCACAGCAAGATTTGTGACCTGTTGCCACAAGAAAAGTGAAACCAGTGAAAAACGAACACCATTTTAAATACAACCCATATTTATGTTTATTTATTTTCCCTTTTGTACTTTAACTATATGCACATATGACATTTGAAATGTCTTTATTCTTTTGGAACTTTTGTGAGTGTAATGTTTGCTGATAATTTTACATTACATTACATTTAAGTCATTTAGCAGACGCTCTTATCCAGAGCGACTTACAAATTGGTGCGTTCACCTTAAGACATCCAGTGGAACAGCCACTTTACAATAGTGCATCTAAATCTTTTAAGGGGGTGAGAAGGATTACTTTATCCTATCCTAGGTATTCCTGAAAGAGTTTAAATTTTAAATTTAAATAAATTTTAGTTTATTTCAATTTAGTTTATTATCTACTTCACTTGCTTTGGCAATGTTTCCCATGCCAATAGAGCCCTTGAATTAATTGAGAGAGAGAGGGAGCAAGAGTGCGATATAGAGAGATGTTTGCTTGACGTTTATGACTGTTCATACTCAACTAAAACCCATGTCAGAGAGGAAGTACAGAGAAGAACAGTGTGTTAGTTGGCCAGTCTGTTGGAAAGGCAGCGGTACGTGAACTCTCGACCCTCATGAAGGCTTTAGTGATTTCATGTCTCACCTGACGCCCGCTTCCCCAGCTGGCTGGAGACCCTTTTCTTCTCCATTATTATGGAACTAATGACTGCTAACAGTAACAGCACCACTGACTGGTCCTGACAATGTGTGTTCATAGATACAGTATGTCCCCTGTGTACAGCAGTTTGGTGTGAATGTGTGTGCAGGGTTTTCTATATGGGGTATGAGTCAGTCAGGTCCTGTGTGTGTTGGGTGGGTCAGGTGTTCTCACCTCAGGGTTACCAGCCATAATGGTGTAGTTGCCGTCATCGTCCAATGAGGTGGCGGCGGTGTGGAGGTTGCAGGTCCCGTCAGCGTCGCGGCTGATCCTGTAGTGTTCACTCCTCTTAGAGATCTGCTTCCCATCCTTAAACCAGTAGATCTATAGTGGACAGGATAGACACAACACAGAGTTACACAATGACCTGCTTCCCATCCTTAAACCAGTAGATCTATAGTGGACAGGGTATACACAACACAGAGTTACACAATGACCTATAGGAGCAGAGAGAAAAGAGTATATTATTATATTATACTGCAATCCCCCCTCTATCGGCCCTCTCTTTTTCTCTCTTCCGTTCATCTGATGCCTGTCATCACCCAGTCATGACAGAAGCCCTATGAGCTAGGGATAGGCAGTGGTGGACTCAGATGTTAGTACACCAAGCCTGGCCCTTATAGCAAATCACTGTACATGTACCTCAACCTACTACCAACAACACTACACATCCTCAACTCCCAATTATCAGAACAATACTGTATGTTGGTACATTAAACATTTACACCATATAACAATACACCCTGAATAAAGTGACAGTAATATTGACATTAAGAACGGCTGATCAGTGTGACCTCTGACCTTTGGCTTGGGGTCTCCAATGACCTTGCAGGAGAAGGTGACGGGCATGCCCTCGAACACCTTGTAGTGTTTGAGCTTGCTGTCGAAGAAGGGCACCACCCCGGTGCCGGTGGCATCCTCGTCATGCTGCACATCCTCGTCAGACTCCTCCACTGGAGAGCGCTCCAGACGGAACTCGATCTCACTGATCAGGCGCTGCTCGAAGCTGGACACCTTGTACTCCTGCAGAGCCCACAGAGAAGAAGCAGGGTTAATGCTGGGTGATGGAGCTCAAAGAGCATCAACACAACTACAGGAAGAGACGGAAATCAGAGGAACTGGATCACAGAAAGAACTGATGAACAAGAAGCACACTCCGCCACGAGCATTTTGTGTCACTCATGCATGAATTCATTGATTTATTAATTCTTTCATTCATTCAAGCACAACAATTCCTTTTTCTCACAAATATCCAGTTTCTCCCTATTCCCTCTCAACTATATCTCCATTCCTCCCCTCTGTCTATTCCTCTCGCTCTCTCAATTCCTCCTTCAGTCTCAATCTCTCACCATCCTGGCTCGGGCTGTCGAGGCAGAAGCAACATCTGGAGAGTAGTGTGAATTTCCTGACAGATAATTACATGCCCAAGACACAGCTGCAGGAGTCTCTCTCTCTCTTCGTCTCTCTCTCTCTCTCCCGCCCTTAAATTCTTGTTATTGTTTTCTAGGTTTTTCGTTCACTCGCTCATGCACGTACACAAACGAGATGTATAGGACATGTAACACACACACACAGCAACAGGTTCATCTCATAGTTATAATGACAGTGAACCATGTTCATATTAGTATCTCATGTCAGGGTGGTGTTGGGAACAAACTCATGCATGCTCCGATATTTGATTAACATATCAAAAGTGACCTTAAGTGAAATTAATCAACATGTACATTAAAGTCCCAGTGCATTTGAATTTCTTGTTTTATTTACATTTCCACACTGAGGTTGGAATAATACTGTTATAGTTCATAAATAGACCAATAAGAAATAGGGTTCCAAACCTCTCTTCCAATAACAGCTAGTTTTCAGTCTTTACTAAGAAGCTATTTTTGTTTCTATTTTAATTCATTTTGTACAATGTTAATAGAAAATCACAATAAGGTACTTAATTGTTCCCCAGAAATAACTTGATATTTAGATTTTTTTAAACGTTGCATTGGACCTTTATAAAAGTGCCAGACATGTACAGTGACAAAGCCTTGGACATGCTTACTCGCTTTTTCATGAAGAGCATTGGTCAGTAATTGGGTACAGTCAGCACTGGCTGAAGACTACAGCTGGTCAAAAGCTCTGTAACCACCACAATGACCATAACAGAACCATGAATGAACCTGCTTAATCAGCTTTTTGTCAAATGTATGTACACTACTTTTCGAAAGATTGGGGTCACTTCGAAATGTCCTTGTTTTTGAAAGAAAAGCACATTTTTTTGTCCATTAAAATAACATCAAATGGATCAGAAATACAGTGTAGACTAGAATGTTGTAAGTGACTATTGTAGCATGAAACGGCAGATTTTTTAGTGGAAAATCTACATAGGCATACAGAGGCCCATTATCAGCAACCATCACTCCTGTGTTCCAATGGCACGTTGTGTTAGCTAATCCAAGTTTATAATTTTAAAAGGCTAATTGATGATTAGAAAACCCTTTCGCAATTATGTTAGCACAGCTGAAAACTGTTGTCCTGATTTAAAGAAGCAATAAAACTGGCCTTCTTTAGACTAGTTGAGTATCTGTAGCATCATCATTTGTGGGTTCGATTACAGGCTCAAAATGTCCAGAAACAAAGACATTTCTTCTGAAACTCGTCAGTCTATTCTTGTTCTGAGAAATGAAGGCTATTCCATGTGAGAAATTGCCCAAAAACTGAAGATCTCGTACAACGTTGTGTACTACTCCCTTCACAAAACAGCGCAAACTGGCTCTGACCAGAATAGAAAGAGGAGTGGGAGGCCCCGGTGCACAACTGAGCAAGAGGGCAAGTACATTAGAGTGTCTAGTTGTGAGGCCTCTGTTTCTCAAAGTCCTCAACTGGCAGCTTCATTAAATAATACCCGCAAAACACCAGTCTCAATGTCAACAGTGAAGAGGCAACTCCGGGATGCTGGCCTTCTAGGCAGAGTTCCTCTGTCCTGTGTCCGTGTTCTTTTACCCATCTTAATCTTTTCTTAGAAGGCCTAGAAGGCCAGGACAGTTTTATTGCTTCTTTAATCAGGACAACAGTTTTCATCTGTGTTTTCTAATGATCAATTAGCCTTTTAAAATTATAAACTTGGATTAGCTAACAAACGTGCCATTGGAACACGAGTGATAGTTGCTGATAATGGGCCTATGTAGATATTCCATTTAAAAAAATAGTCATTTACAACATTAACAATGTTTACACTATTTCTGATCAATTTTATGTTGTTTTAATGGACAAAGAGCTTGCTTTTCTTTCAAAAACAAGGACATTTCTAAGTGACCCCAAACTTTTGAGCAAAAATAAGTTATCCTTATCAGTTCATTCCCAGGTTTCAAGGTCGGATCCTGCTACAGTCAGAGGGTGTGTGAACACATCTAATATCATTATTATCAGTGTGGCTTTGTTGAACGGCTTAAGATTGGGGAGTGACCACACACAGTGAGTCAGAAAACGAGCAAAGAGAAGGAAGGAGAGAAAGAGGCTTGAATAACCTTTTGAGGGACAGATTCTATGTCAGATGAACTGGAATCCTGTGAAGAGAAAAGAACAGAGGTGTGGTCTCTGTGTTACTGTATGATGTCATGTCCTGAGGTCCAACCGCACACCAAAACATGTGTATATTTACCTGCATTCACACTAAAGAGTGTAACAGCACGATCAGTCTTATACAATATATTAACAATATGACTGTAACCACCATTTCCACAAAACACACACATTTCCATATAATTTGCTCTGAATTGGAACGTGCAATTGTGGCTTTTATTCTCAGGCAAACTCACAGCCTCAGGCAGAGTGGTGGCCAGACAAATCTATCAGACAGGGAACCAGGTTCAGTCCCATGGGCCTCCAGGCAGCCAGAGCCCAACATCACTACAGGATAGCAGCCTAGAACAGCCTGACCTAAAGACCACCGCCACTGTCTGCAGCTATGAGAGGACAACCCCTGTGCAGCTCACTTCTAGAGTCTGTTTACTTTGCAGTGAGACTTGGCTTTAGTCAATGAAACAAATCTGTGTGTGTTCTGTACTGAGGTTTTGTGTTTAGTAAATCTTTAAGACTAAATTTGTAAGTTAATATTTCCAGTTATAGTCTATATTTTATACTTCATCACATTGGTGTGTGACTGCAAACTATGACTGAATCTGTAGCTGAATATGGGCCATACACATGCAATAATACAGTGAGCTAAGGTGTAGCACACAGATGGTCTTCCTTGGCGTGCCTGCAGTAGCAGCAGCGTACCTGTGTAACTGGCTCCTCATCCTGCTGCTGTGTGTTTAGTACTGTGGATGCGTTGTCTGCCCCCAGCAGCCTGCGAGCCATCTTCTCCTCATAGGTTAACCTCTGAAAGCACCGATTAATGGGTCAGCTGGGGTTAGTGTGTCAGTCGCAACAGCAACACACACTCATTACAAATATTAAGACATGGTCTTCTGGAGATAAATGGTTGTTAATGAAACTATTAACACTATGAAATGGATGACATGGAAAAATATTTTTAGGACTCAAAAAAGCTGCTTGTCTGTGATCATATCTGTAGTATAGTTACGCTATGTAGTATGTATGTCTGTGATCATATCTGTAGTATAGTTACGCTATGTAGTATGTATGTCTGTGGTCATATCTGTAGTATAATTACGCTATGTAGTATGTATGTCTGTGATCATATCTGTAGTATAGTTACGCTATGTAGTATGTATGTCTGTGGTCATATCTGTAGTATAGTTACGCTATGTAGTATGTATGTCTGTGATCATATCTGTAGTATAATTACGCTATGTAGTATGTATGTCTGTGATCATATCTGTGGTATAGTTACGCTATGTAGTATGTATGTCTGTGGTCATATCTGTAGTATAGTTACGCTATGTAGTATGTATGTCTGTGGTATAGTTACGCTATGTAGTATGTATGTCTGTGGTCATATCTGTAGTATAGTTACGCTATGTAGTATGTATGTCTGTGGTCATATCTGTAGTATAATTACGCTATGTAGTATGTATGTCTGTGATCATATCTGTAGTATAGTTACGCTATGTAGTATGTATGTCTGTGGTCATATCTGTAGTATAGTTACGCTATGTAGTATGTATGTCTGTGATCATATCTGTAGTATAATTACGCTATGTAGTATGTATGTCTGTGATCATATCTGTGGTATAGTTACGCTATGTAGTATGTATGTCTGTGGTCATATCTGTAGTATAGTTACGCTATGTAGTATGTATGTCTGTGGTATAGTTACGCTATGTAGTATGTATGTCTGTGGTCATATCTGTAGTATAGTTACGCTATGTAGTATGTATGTCTGTAGTATAATTACGCTATGTAGTATGTATGTCTGTAGTATAGTTATGCTATGTTGTCTGTAGTATAATTACGCTATGTAGTATGTATGTCTGTGGTCATATCTGTAGTATAATTACGCTATGTAGTATGTATGTCTGTGATCATATCTGTAGTATAGTTACGCTATGTAGTATGTATGTCTGTAGTATAGTTATGCTATGTTGTATGTATGTCTGTAGTATAATTACGCTATGTAGTATGTATGTCTGTAGTATAGTTAGTCGCTCTGGATAAGAGCGTCTGCTAAATGACTTAAATGTAAATGTAAATGTATGTCTGTAGTATAATTACGCTATGTAGTATGTATGTCTGTGGTCATATCTGTAGTATAATTACGCTATGTAGTATGTATGTCTGTGGTATAGTTACGCTATGTAGTATGTATGTCTGTGGTCATATCTGTAGTATAATTACGCTATGTAGTATGTATGTCTGTAGTATATTTATGCTATGTTGTATGTATGTCTGTAGTATAATTACGCTATGTAGTATGTATGTCTGTGGTATAGTTACGCTATGTAGTATGTGTGTCTGTGATCATATCTGTAATATAGTTACGGTATGTAGTATGTATGTCTGTGGTATAGTTACGCTATGTAGTATGTATGTCTGTAGTATAGTTATGCTATGTAGTATGTATGTCTGATCATATCTGTGGTATAGTTACACTATGTAGTATGTGTGTCTGTAGTATAGTTATGCTATGTAGTATGTATGTCTGATCATATCTGTGGTATAGTTACACTATGTAGTATGTGTGTCTGTAGTATAGTTATGCTATGTAGTATGTCTGTGATCATATCTGTAGTATAGTTACACTATGTAGTATGTGTGTCTGTAGTATAGTTATGCTATGTAGTATGTATGTCTGATCATATCTGTGGTATAGTTATGCTATGTAGTATGTATGTCTGTGGTATAGTTACGCTATGTAGTATGTATGTCTGTGGTCATATCTGTAGTATAGTTACACTATGTAGTATGTATGTCTGTGATCATATCTGAGGTATAGTTACGCTATGTAGTATGATTGAATGGTTGGAAATGAAATAGGATTGACATTTGACTTGATGGAGTGATTGTATTAATGAATGTTACAAAACAGCTTCATTCCCTAGTTACCTACAAACACACAGTCATCTACAATGTTGTGAAGGCAATCAGTAACACACACACACACCTGTTGTCCGTTGCTCATGCGCTCCTCCTTGAATCGTAGCTTCCTTTCCAGGTCCTGAATGACAGCATCCTTGGTTCCCTGGATGTCAGAGTCTGAGGCCAGGCGTGGGGTTCCTCTGGACTGTTTCCGGGGAAAAGCACTGCTGACAGAACACAACAACAGACCAGGGGGTTAGAACATGGCATCCCAGACCATTAAACCCACTTTACACTATAGCGGCTGGTGTGTCGTTCTACAGTAGATCATGATATATCATCTGTTGTTTGTGTGTGTGTTGGACTGACTGTGATTTATTTGAAGCTGTGATAGTCAGAATAAGCCCCTTCTCCTTCTCCTCTCTCGTTCCCTCTCTCTCTCTCTCTCTCTCTCTCTTATCTGTCCAACTCAAGCATTCTACACAGGGTCCTCTTATCTCTCTCCCCTGCTGCAGGAATGCCATGATGAGGGGAAAAACAGACAGAGGAAAGGGCTTGATGATAAAGAGGGGGGGTGGAATGGCCCTGTAGGAGGAGAGTGTGTTTGACAGCAGAGTATAGTGGATGCTTTCTCCAGCCAGCCAGGCATCATCAGACAAATCAGAGTCAGGATTATCTACACAACACCAGATCTCTATCAGTTAACTAAACATAAACATGACCAAGCTCACTCTGGGTGCATCCGCCTCATAGTCAGGACTGGCCTGAGATGGTGGGGCTTTTTTGACTTGATTGAATTTTGGAAAATTCCCCAAAGGTGCCATCTAGAACCCGAAAAGGGTTCTTCAGTTGTCCCCATAGGAGAACCCTTGAAGAACCCATTTTGGCTCCAGGTAGAACCCTTTTGGGTTCCATGTAAAATAATTTCCACAGAGGGTCCCTACATGGAACCCAAAAGACTTCTACCTGGAACCAAAAAGGGTTCTCCTATGGGAACACCTTCAGTACCCTTTGGGAGTGCAGCAGTGTGAGTTGAAATCTCAGCTATGCATAAACCCTTCAAATATCTGTTTCTTTGACTTTGTCACTCCCTTCGCACAAGTCATTGTGTATATTTTCCATATGGGCAAAACATTCTAACACGTACACACACACCCCTCAGGAGACGGTGCTCCCTGACCTGAGGTTGAGTGTATGTCTGTAATAGCCCTGGTCTCTGTGCTGTAAACATGCTGTATAAGAATGTAAACACGTCATCTTCCATCTAGCAGCAGACCTCCAACCTCCAGCTGCTGCTAGGCGGCAGGCTGTCCTGATGGGGTTGGAGGGAGAGGGAGAGCCAGCCTGGCTACAGGCTGTCACTCACTGACTGATATGCACACATTACACTCCCATTTGACTGGGGAATGAAAGGGTCTGAAAGTATAGGGTACTGCCCCACAGAGAGCCAGTGTAACTGTGTGCACAGTCAGTGTATAGATACTCACATAGTCCCGTTCCCTTTAGGCAGGCCCAGGGCGTTGAAGGATGGGCTAGTGGGTGTGGCTGGAAGGACAGAGGCCAGGAAGCCAGCAGGTGATTGGGGCATGGAGGTGAAGGGGGAGGAGCTGTTGGAGTGGGCGAGGGAGTAGGGGGGAGCCGAAGAGACAGGTGGAGGAGGGGGAGGAGGGGGTGGAGGGAAGTCTTTGGCAGGGCCTGACAAGGATGAAATGCTGCTACTGAGGAAGGGAGGAGGTGGAGGTGGGAAGGAGGGAGAGGAAGGGGACTGAGACTCAATGCTGCCGCCCTTACTGAAGGGAGGCAGGACAACCCTGGTGAAGGGTTTTTGTGAGGTGGGTGGGGAGAGGGGGGAGGGCAGGCTGGAACCAGAGGACCCTGAGGACTGGGTGACATAGCCCCCCATAGGGCCAGTCCCCCCAGGGCTCTGGGCAGCAATGAACTGCTTTGGCCGGGCGTAGTTGAAGGTGCTGGTCTGCATGGCGCTGCTCTCCAGCTCCTGGAAGGAGGGAGGAGGGGGAAGAGGAGGAGAAGGCAGAGAGGGCACTTCCGGGGGCTGCTGTGGCAGAGGCGGGACTTCCTGCTCTTGCTCCTGATGTTGGATCCAATTGGCTGCTTCCTGCTGTTCCAATATAATCTGATCCTGCAGCTGCTTCAACTGTTCTGCGTTCCTGGAAGGAAGGACACAAGGGCATCATCTACTGGACAGTGGGATCACTGTGAATGATCGTGTCAAACAGTTTAATTTTTTTTTAACAAAATGGACAAAGTTCAAACAAGCTTGTCTGCTAAGTGAAAGCAGGAAACACACACACACACACACACACACACACACACACACACACACACACACACACAGTTAGACCAGAAGCATACCATAAAGTGTGGACCAATGGAATTCATACAGTACTTTACTAGACTCCTGTATATCCACATCTTTGTGTCAGAGTCAGTAGAAATGTAGAAATGCCCAGAGAGCCAGGCAGCAGTAGTTTCCTCCCCCAGGTCACGAATCAGCACATAGGACACATACCCGCTAACACACTAGCACCTCTCAACCCCACTAAAACGCTGGGCAGAATGAGTTAACACTGCTACAAGGTTTCAGGCACGTTGTAGAAATGTTACGAAAGAATTCGACTGTCATCCCTTTTCCCATGACTGACACAATACTCCGTTCCCCGCCTCTCTCTGGTTACGCAAATTACATAGACAATTGTGATTGGCAATTTAACAATCATAGAGAATGAGCATCCCAGTCATGCTGAGACATTGCTCTAAAGTTACAGGCTGTTACTGTGAGTAGTTGAAAAGCACACACAGAGTTCTGGGGATGACATCAGCACTGGACCGTCCAGGGTTCCTCGATCAGGAATTACGTTTTTTCACCAGCCTGGAATTGATAGCTTGTCAGGCCTGAGGTTAAAGGGTTCAGGGGGACCGTGGGGTGTGGTTAATTCAGCTAGCCATCCGAGCTACCATCTGTGTGTGTGTGTGTGTGTGTGTGTGTGTGTGTGTGTATATATATGTGTGTGTGCATTGTGTAAAGTGCTGATTAGTGGGGAGGAAACCACTGCACAGGGTGCAGGGACTGATAGCTCCAGAAAGACTTAAAAGACCAGCCTGTCGACAGCCACATCAAACAATAAAACATTTTAAAAGGAGACCGGAGTACAAAATGTGAGGAAGTTTTGCCAATGTTGTCTTCCATTATGACAAACGCTCAACAGAGTGATGACCTCTGCGGGGTCAAGGACAAGACTAGTCATGGTCATAAAATACGTGATAATAACATTGTAATAATGTAATTGATTTCGGTACAGACGGGAGAGAGACATACAAGTACTGTACTAGGGACAAGGTGTGGCAGCTCACATCTCTTAAAGGGAAATGTGATGAAACAACAAAAACAAACTCGTCTCTGTCGCATCTTGTTCTCAGGCAGGCGTGAGTCCTAATGATGGAGTATTGTATTCTGTCACAGAGGTATGGCTGCATGAGGATTTCACACACTGAGCCCTCCTACACTGTCTACTCACTGTACAATCATCCCTTCTGGCCCGGCCTGGTCTGGGATCAGTGGATGGGGAAACTAAGACTTTCAGGAGGTTACTGATCCTACTGATTTCCTGTAATTCTACACATTTTGCCATGGGATGTAGCGAAATTGTTGCCGTTTTAAAGTCCAAGTGTAGTCAAACTCACCTCTCAGTTTATTAGGTACACCACCCTGTTCACGAAAATGTATCGTTCCTACAGACAATGAGTCACGTAGCTGTGGCTTGCTATATAAAGCAGGCAGACAGGCATTGAGGCATTCAGTTACTGTTACATTAAATGTTAGAAATGGGCCAAATGCGTGACCTACGTTAGGTGCCAGGAGTGCCAGATCCAGTGTCTCAGAAACGGCCGTCCTCCTGGGCTTTTCACGCACTACAGAGTCTACGGTTTACAGAGAATGGTGCAACAAACAAAAAACATCCAGTCAGATGTCCACTCCTATCAGCTAAAAACAAGAAGAAGCAGCACGATCAGTATGCACACGATCACCAACACTGGACAATTGAGGAGTGGAAAATGTTGCGTCATGCTGATGGCAGAGTCAGGATTTGGTGTAAACAGCATGAGTCCATGGCCCATCCTGCCTGGTGTCAACAGCACAGGCTGGTGGCGGAGGTGTAATGGTGTGGGGAATGTTTTCTGGCACACGTTAGGTCCCTTGACACCAACTAAGCAACAAACGTTTCCAACACCTTGTAGAATATATGCCTGAAGATTTCAGGCTATTCTGGAGGCAAAGGGGAGTCTGACCTAGTACCAGATGGGTGTACCTAATAAACTGTCCAGTGATGGAAATACTGTGAAATTGTGAACATGATGATAATGCCCTTTTAGTGTAAGAGTTGTTTGAAAAGATTGACTCGTGGATTTACCATGCTGTCGATGAGTTAATAGACCGATAAGAAACCTCTGACCCGTC
The DNA here is from genome assembly GCF_034236695.1 of Oncorhynchus nerka. Classification (NCBI taxonomy): domain Eukaryota; kingdom Metazoa; phylum Chordata; class Actinopteri; order Salmoniformes; family Salmonidae; genus Oncorhynchus; species Oncorhynchus nerka. The sequence goes on from NC_088419.1 coordinate 70,000,027, forward strand.
CGACGCCGTCACAACTTCCATCCGACGCAACTTCGGGGCCCTGATGGACCGTCAGGGGGGGGGTACTGTCACGGATTCCCTCGGTACTGCTGCTCATTCCGTGCACCAGTCTTGGAGGTTTACGTCACCGACCTCTTGGCGTCACTGAACTGTCTCATTACGCACACCTGACTCCAATTCCCCTGATTTAATAACTGTATATATGTGCCCTCTGTTCACCATTGTCTTGTCGGTTATTGTTCCCATGTCCTTTGGTCTTGTGAGTACCTGTGCTTTGTTATTTCGGCTTTCGTGCTGCGTGTATTGTGCACTTGTTCTTACGGGTCTCGTCTCATGTATTGTTATTACGGGTCTCGTCTCATGTATTGTTCTTACGGGTCTCGTCTCATGTATTGTTCTTACGGGTCTCGTCTCATGTATTGTTCTTACGGGTCTCGTCTCATGTATTGTTCTTACGGGTCTCGTCTCATGTATTGTTCTTACGGGTCTCGTCTCATGTATAGTGTATTGCGGGTCTCGTCCCTTGTACTTAGAGGTTTTACCTCGCTCTTTTGTTTGGGTTACATCCCTGTGTTTTTGTGTACGTGTTTGCTTTGGGCTTCGTCCCCGTGCCTTTTCATGGCATGTTGTATTTTTAGTGGAGTATTAAAACCCCCTATTACATATTCCTGCGCCTGTCTCCAATCATTTATACAACGTGACATTGTAGACTGGAATGAAAAAAGGCGGGCGAGTAAACTACGCATCCTATGTCCACTCCATGCTTTGAAGGGGTAAATTACAGGGACATCTTTTACTTGCGTCTGGGGGCTTGTAACAGGACTGTAGAGTGGGAACTCCAGGACACACATGAAATGGAAGAGTTATCTTCTCAGGGTAGCAGAAGGGGAGAAGGGTCTTTGGGAAAGCTATAAAACCCCAATGTGTCAGAGACCTTCATGTTAATGGCCCAGTCTTAGTGTGACTAGTAGTGAGTCGTTCAGAAAGCCCGGGTAGAAGACTATAGCTACAGCAACATGCCTTGTCATCAGGACTCCAGTAGACCTGCATTCCCACAATCTGTTCCAGATGCTGAATAATCAGGAAGAGTTTTTTTCTGCTATTTTTCATTTTCTGTCCGAGGGTCCACCCCCCCCCCACACACACACACACACACTCCCTCCCCCAGCCTCCCCTCCCTCTTTCTACTGTATTTTGTATTTTTATTTTACATTGTATTGATTGCTGTTTTGTTTGACATATTTGTTGTATAACTGTGATCAGGACACCCTTGAGAATGAGACCCTGATCTCAATAGGTTTTTCCTGAATAAAGAATCATAAAAAATAATAATGAACATGTTAAGAACTAAACAAAGGTAGTGAACATTTTACAATAAAATGTCAGTTCTGTCAGTGAAAACATCATAAGACAGATATTCGACATGCTTCCAGATCATTTACGGCGGCAGGTAGCCTAGTGGTTAGAATGTTGGGCCAGTAACCGAAAGGTTGATGGATCATATCCCTGAGCTGTAAAAATCTGTCATTCTGCCCCTGAACAGGGCAGTTAACCCACTGTTCCTAGGCTGTCATTGTAAATAAGAATTTGTTCTTAACTGACTTGTCTAGTTAAATAAAGGTAAAATAAACATGCTCCCATCATTAGTATACTCTTAGAAAAGAAAAAATAGAGAACCCTTTCCACAGAGGGTTCTACCTGGAACCAAAAAGGGTTTTCCTATCGGGACAGCCGAAGAACCCTTTGGAACCCTTTTTTCCAAGTGTATCAACAGTGGAACTTCAGACCCAAATAAACAGTCATTATTTCAATCACTCCAACCTGTCATAACCTGTGTGCTGTTGTAGGCTACAGTTTATAAGAATTAGCACACAAGTGCAGTGCACTTTTCACCATGTGTTTTCCTAAAAATCCCAGCAATGTTGGACATTCAAGCCTCCACCAAAAGAGCACTTTTACAAGAATAGTTTGGCATCTGCTGAGAGAGCCAGCCTCTGCATCCACTCCTCTGTACCGTTTTCATTCCTTTTTTGGCTATGTTCTCTCAGCGCATGAGGCAGAAGCGCCTCTCCTCGCCTCACCCGCTCGCTCAAGCAGAGGGGAAACACGCTTCATTTCCTCAGCGCCTTGTCTTTCTCTCTTCCACAGACTCTTTCACTGCCGGACTGCCTGTGTTGTGCGTTAAATCATGTGGAGAGCCTTTAAAACAGTTTGTCCACGTAGCTGCATCTGTTAATAACCCACCTGATGGTTTCCAGCCTGCCTAGAATATCTTGGAGAATCTCATTGCTAGGAGCCCAGTTTGAATTTACAAAAATATCCAAAAAGTTGTCTTAGTGTTTTTTCTGGAGTGGATGTTGGCTGGCTATGACTGACTGACATCATCTCCTTGCCTTAAAAGGTGTTCTTTCTTTATATAGAACAGTTACTACAGTCCAATTCCACTTTCTTAGTTTACTAAAGGGCAATCACATGATTAAGAGATATTTGTCGCACTTTCCGCATATGACTAACTTTCCAATTGTATTGTATGTCAACTCTGACATTTTACTTTAATTTAAATGTTTCCATTGAATTAGCATTTGTCAGATAATATATTATCATATTGTCAGTGAGAAGATCAGACAGTGTAATTGTTCAGCTTCATCAGTCATTTTATTGTCCTTTAAAATGTCTGTCTGCCTCCAGGATAGCAGGTGTGGGCCAGCCTGACACTACGTAACCCTGACACTACGTAACCCTGATACTGTGACCCTGACACTGTGACCCTGACACTGTGACCCTGCATGGTCCAGCCTTCAACCAGATCTGCCTAGCCAACATCCACCTATGAAATTACTCAGAGAACTATTCCATCTCTCTCAATCAAGCTCTTTCTCTATTGATAACCGAACAGGACGGATCTATTAGTCTTGAATGCTAGCTGTGTCACCAGAGACACTGGGTTCGAGCCCAGGCTCTGTCGCAGCCGGCCGTGACCGGGAGGTCCATGGGGCGACGCACAATTGGCCCAGCGTCGTCCAGGTTAGGGAGGGTTTGGCCGGTAGGGATATCCTTGTCTCATCGCGCACCAGTGACTCCTGTGGCGGGTCGGGCGCTGTGCACGCTAACCAGGTTGCCAGGTGCACAGTGTTTCCTCTGACACATTGGTGCGGGTGGCTTCCGGGTTGGATGCGCGCTGTGTTAAGAAGCAGTGCGGCTTGGTTGGGTTGTGTTTTGGAGGACGCATGTCTTTCGACCTTCGTCTCTCCCGAGCCCGTACGGGAGTTGTAGCGATGAGACAAGATAGTAACTACTAACAATTGGATACCACGAAATTGGGGAGAAAAGGGGGTAAACATTTTTTTTAAAAGAGGTGGATGTTCATTGACTTAAAACCATACAGCCTATTAATTTACAGCAATTAACATTCAACTCTCCACATGCCTCGTTTAGTCTGAAAGGGTCTTTTCCTACAGCTGTTCTCAACTGCATGTTTTCTAGATGCCAGTCTGACTCTCTGGGGTACAAGAAACAAAACTGTAGGTCTACACTTACTGTATAGAATTTCTACAAGGTACAAAGCTCTGAGTTGGTACTTGGTAAAACATTTTCTCTCTCCTGTGAGCAGGTAATAAATGACAGAAACTGCTGAAATGACTGACGTTAATTCACTTATTTCCTCGGTTCCTCTGACAGTCGGTTCCTCTGTCTTGCGGTGCAGTAGGGACTTGCAGGGAGGGAGGGAGGGAACGTCCTGCTCTCTGTCTCCATGTCAACGGCCCAGTGTTGTGCTGTACCGAGCTGAGCCAACTGGCCCACACAACACCCAGTTACAGTGTGAAAAAACTGCAGAGCTCAGCTCTGTCATTCCAAACTGTAACGCTACATTACAGTTAAATCTCCATCTCTCTTTCTTTCTCCTTATCCTTCTCTCAGCCTCCATTTGGAGGTATTAATAGGCTGTTAAATGTTATTTCTCTTTCTCTCATCGTGAAAAATACTTTTTTTAAAATTATAATAATTTAACCTATATTTGATTAGGCAAGTCAGTTAAGAACAAATTCTTATTTTCAATGACAGCCTTCACCGGCCAAATCCGGACGATAGTAGGCCAATTGTGCTCGCCCTGCTGGGGCGGCAGGGTAGCCTAGTGGTTAGAGCGTTGGACTAGTAACCGGAAGGTTGCAAGTTCAAATCCCCGAGCAAATCCTCGTTCTGCCCCTGAACAGGCAGTTAACCCACTGTTCCTAGGCCATCATTGAAAATAAGAATTTGTTCTTAACTGACTTGCCTAGTAAAATTAAAAAAAAAAAAAAAAACTCCCAATCATGGCCAGTTGTGATACAGCCTGGATTCGAACCGGGGTGTCTGTAGTGATGTGCCTTAGACCACTGCGTTGGCCTGGTTCCTGGGTGTAAATTCTTTAACATTGAACACAATGAGAGAGTGCTTCAGGAAAAACTTTTTGATTTACTTACCATTCAGCATTCAATTATACTCATAATAACACGTCAATTATACAATTATTCTGGTGGTGTTTTTTTAACTCCAGTTCCTACATGCAAAGATTAGCAGCATCACTGAGCTTAACGGAGTCAGGTACCGCTTGTCTGAGTAAGAGTTAATTGAATCTGTCTTTTATAGCATAATGTAGCAAGCTGAAACAGACCATGTTGTAGCAGTCAGAGCAAGCTGAAACATACCATGTTGTAGCAGTCGGAGCAAGCTGAAACAGACCATGTTGTAGCAGTCAGCGCAAGCTGAAACAGACCATGTTGTAGCAGTCAGCGCAAGCTGAAACAGACCATGTTGTAGCAGTCAGAGCAAGCTGAAACGGACCATGTTGTAGCAGTCAGCGCAAGCTGAAACAGACCATGTTATAGCAGTCAGAGCAAGCTGAAACAGACCATGTTATAGCAGTCAGAGCAAGCTGAAACAGACCATGTTTTAGCAGTCAGAGCAAGCTGAAACAGACCATGTTATAGCAGTCAGAGCAAGCTGAAACAGACCATGTTGTAGCAGTCAGAGCAAGCTGAAACAGACCATGTTGTAGCAGTCAGAGCAAGCTGAAACAGACCATGTTGTAGCAGTCAGAGCAAGCTGAAACAGACCATGTTATAGCAGTCAGAGCAAGCTGAAACAGACCATGTTGTAGCAGTCAGAGCAAGCTGAAACAGACCATGTTGTAGCAGTCAGAGCAAGCTGAAACAGACCATGTTGTAGCAGTCAGAGCAAGTTGAAACATACCATGTTGTAGCAGTCAGAGCAAGCTGAAACAGACCATGTTATAGCAGTCAGAGCAAGCTGAAACAGACCATGTTGTAGCAGTCAGAGCAAGCTGAAACAGACCATGTTGTAGCAGTCAGAGCAAGCTGAAACAGACCATGTTGTAGCAGTCAGAGCAAGCTGAAACAGACCATGTTATAGCAGTCAGAGCAAGCTGAAACAGACCATGTTGTAGCAGTCAGAGCAAGCTGAAACAGACCATGTTGTAGCAGTCAGAGCAAGTTGAAACATACCATGTTGTAGCAGTCAGAGCAAGCTGAAACAGACCATGTTATAGCAGTCAGAGCAAGCTGAAACATACCATGTTGTAGCAGTCAGAGCAAGCTGAAACAGACCATGTTATAGCAGTCAGAGCAAGCTGAAACAGACCATGTTATAGCAGTCAGAGCAAGCTGAAACAGACCATGTTATAGCAGTCAGAGCAAGCTGAAACAGACCATGTTATAGCAGTCAGAGCAAGCTGAAACAGACCATGTTGTAGCAGTCAGAGCAAGCTGAAACAGACCATGTTGTAGCAGTCAGAGCAAGTTGAAACATACCATGTTGTAGCAGTCAGAGCAAGCTGAAACAGACCATGTTATAGCAGTCAGAGCAAGCTGAAACAGACCATGTTATAGCAGTCAGAGCAAGCTGAAACAGACCATGTTGTAGCAGTCAGAGCAAGCTGAAACAGACCATGTTATAGCAGTCAGAGCAAGCTGAAACAGACCATGTTGTAGCAGTCAGAGCAAGCTGAAACAGACCATGTTATAGCAGTCAGAGCAAGCTGAAACAGACCATGTTGTAGCAGTCAGAGCAAGCTGAAACAGACCATGTTATAGCAGTCAGAGCAAGTTGAAACATACCATGCCAGCCACAGAGCTGCCTCTCCTCCGTGACTCTAATCATGCCGTCTTCAATCAATGCTCTCTCTAATCATGCTGTCTTTAATCAATGCTCTCTCTAATCAACATTTCTATAAAGGTCCTGTTTACACACACAGTCACTGGTTTGTGCTTCCTAGACAATGATGGCCTCTAGTCTATACAGATATACGGATCTACAGTTTGACTGACTGACATGCCACCATGTAAGCTGTGAGCCATCGCTGGGTTTTACAACCTCGCTTGTTTGGGTACGGGGAAGGGGAGAATGTCTTAGCCGCTGGTTGACTAGGAGTAGAGGAGGGAAAGGGTTTATGGGATTCCGCCAGCAGCACTCACTGATGACAGGAAGCGACCATGGGATGACAGGAAGTAGTTGAGTGTAAATAGCCAATAATGAGGGGGTTCTTTCTGTAAACAGCAACAAGGGGCTAAGCTTCCTGCTGCACTGTGTGTACATACTGTAAGTGAAAAGCTGTTGATCTACTCAAATGTCTGAACAACAGTTGTACATTTTCCCACAATCAGACTTGTACCTACATATTAATGTGTGTTTATGAGTGTGTGTGTGTGTGTGTGTGTCACTGTTTAACCACACATCACCATGCCAGTCTACAGCTTTTAAAAAGTGTGGCCTTGTCAAACATGGAATGATATATACCTAAACAACAGAATGGAGCCCTGACATTACACCTCCAAAACAAATACAGCCGCTGTGTGTGTGTGTGTGAGATACAGTGGAAACACACCAAGGTGGTAACACAACAACATGCTGGCCCCAAACCATGCCCCGGGCCAAGAGTTCATCAGACCAGATCCAGAAACGCAGGGTGAAATCAATAGGAGCATGGGAAATACCAGAGACTCCTGAGTCTGACTCCCACTGCAATCACGTATGCAAATACACCTCGCTCTCTCTGTCAAACACACCTCCACAAGCATGAGCAGACAGACAGTACAGTATGATCAGTGATCAGTGTCTCACTGTGCCTGACAGCTTGTTTCACACTTCCTTCACCTGTATTAACACACCCCCATTACATCTTACAGCGCGTCAACCTGCACTTGACTGATCCATGACAGAAACAGCCTAGTCTGTCACACTGTCTGACATATTGACTGACTGAACTGACTGAGACTGACAGACTCTGACTAACTGGCTGGTTATCTACCTGACTGACTATTAGCTACTACTTATTTGGTTGACTTTAATTAAGGAAATACTGATGGATCGATGTGCCATCAATGGGTATCTTCTCCTGTTGTAGAGACACATAACACAGGTGGCTGTAGCAAGAAACAGGAATCCTATAGCTATGGGCCAAAATCACCATAACACAGTTCTTAATGATTTGTTCCATCGCTGCAGAATAATGTTTACACTATGACATCTGTATTTACAACAGCAAAGTAGCAGGTCATTACACATACATTGGTCACCAAGGGTCTCTAATAAGAACAAAGCTCTTTTTTAGACAACCATTTGGAGTTGCATTAGAGGAGGGGGAGACTAGTCCTTTGTCTCTCTTTGTTAAGTTTACGGTAAGATAACAGTTCACAGGACTCCTGTATACAAACACCCCCAGCGAGATAGCTGAATGTTTATGTTTGACATCATCACTTTAGATCATGATAAACTTCCATCAACAAATTCAAGTGAAGCCCTCAAACAGGTGTGGGCTGTGCGCACACAAACGGCACAAAAAACAAACACAAACAGAGACAGTACATACACAAGTAGGCCTACATGTACACACACAATTTGGATATTTTGAATGAAAGTACAGTCTAAATCATCAGTCTAAATCATATCTTTTTCCACATGGAGGTGCATGTTGGCCGAACCTCCAGTCCAGTCAGGTTTAGAACCAGAGTTAACCCATTGACCTGACCCACATCACAGGCTAATTTACCACCATGCAGGCCCAAACTCTTCACTCACAGCGACTCATACAGCTCTCCCTAATCCCTCCTCCCATGGTTTGGCTGAGTGCTCCTCCTCAGGAGAGAGAGAGAGGAGACAGAGGAGCCGTCCAACTTTCCATGGACATTTCATACCCCCCTAGACTCAGCTCCTAGATCAGTTCAACTTGAGGTTCTGTATTGGCAGGAGTAGTCCCTGACATTTTTCATATAGACAACAAAGGAAACCAGAAAAGCATAAAGTAAAATATTACTTTTTGTTATCAACTCCCATTCTCTCTCTCTCTCTCCATGTCCCACTCAATTTTTCTCTGTCTTTGTTCTCCTAGACTTCCAAATGTATTTTCAACCTCTCCATGTTTCTCTCTTTCACCTCCTCCCTTGCTCTGTCTGTACCCCACTCCCTCCCTCTCTCTCTGGCTCTAATTGCACACACAACACATAAAACAGACCCAGACTGTTTTCTTTTCCCCCGCTTTAACAACTGCACAGAGCGTGTGGCTCATTCTGACCAGACTAACAGTTCAGGGTTGCTCCAGCTCCCATCAACCCCTTAAATTATGTCTCTCCCCCAACCATCTCTCTCTCTCTCCCCTCTATTTAATCCATCTATCTTGGGAGCCATTTTATGTAGAATCAAATAATAGGTGAGAAGTGCAGAGAATGAACAGTGAGCTCCCTCCCTTCCTCCCTCCCTCTCTACCTCCCTCTCTACCTCCCTCTCTACCTCCCTCCCTCCCATTCCTCCTTCCCTCCCCTTTTTTCCTTCCCTCTGTCCGGTTAGAGCGTTTTTCTGTATTGCAGGAATGCTCAAGACATTCTTCCTGGGATTGGAATGGGAAAGACATCGCCATCAAATGGGATTAGCAGCAGGAGTGGAGAGGGAGAATGAGAAAGAGGAGGAGAGCCAGAGAAAGTGAGGGGAAGGGAGGGGGTAGAAACAAGAGAACCCAGGGAAGGACTAAAGCCAAACCTGACACTACTATTCTTACCTGACAGACTATTGTGCTAACTAATCTATCAGACCCCAAAGGGGCACCACACAACTGACCTATATAAAAACACAATGGGTCCTTCACCACTAACACAACACTGACACAACCCAGAATAAAGCATCTCACACAACTACGCTTTATCAACCTCATAGACCCTATCACCCTCAGTAAAGCAGCCAGTTGCCTCCAGCCCTATCCTTTCCAGAATAACCACTTCCCAGAACGTCCAGTAAATGAATGGGTTTCTATCTCCGCCTCTCTCTGTCCTACAAACCACACATCCATACTCCAACACATGCTTTTTACATTAACTGTCTAAGGGGCTGGCAAAGCAGACAGAAATGACGAAAAAGTGTTCCTGGCTCTCCTTCTCTATCATTTGTGTCTCTCCTTATTCTGTACTCCTTCATTCCATCTCTCAATTCAACCCTTTTTAGTTCTTCAGAAGCATAAATGACAGATTGTGATTTTAACTGATTTTGAGATCAGTTTTAGCCCACAAAGTTTTACCACAGAAAAAAGAACAATGGCAACACTGTCTTTCATTGAAGCAGTGAGCTCAGCATAAAGCAACAGTGACTATGCTAAATGTGGTGTGTTCACATCGTCTTCTCTCTCTCTAAAGAACTGAACTTGACTTAATGAAGAGCATCTTGCTGCTTGCTTGTCACCCTCTCCTCCCACTCCCTTCCCCTCTCTCCCTTTCCCTTCCCCTCTCTCCATAAACGCTCACTTCCACTGAAGTGTGTTAAATTGACAAATGTTGTGTCTGATTCTGTAAAGAATTTGTAAGAAAGAGTAATACCTTCAGTGACGTGGCCCAGGTGAGTGTGTCTGTCTGCGGTTCAGGTATTCCCCAGGAGGAGTGTGTGTGTGGTTGTTTCTGCCAGTCTGCCAGGTAGCGGAGCAGCATATATAGAGCAGTCAGCAGCCAGACTCAGCCTCCCTTGCTCTCTGCATGAGTCAGCCTAAACCTTCTTCACAATAAAAGCCTCTGTTTCACAATAAAAGCTCTGCAACATGGGCCATTGATCTAGAGACTTCCCTTTCAGAACCAGGCTCCTAGAATAACAATCCTCCATCACCATGTTCTTTTAAGGACTGCCCACTGTCTGGAGGTTGTTGAGGAATGATCTGCCTTGCTGTTATCAATCCTTCCTGGGTCTCTTCTACTTTTCTCATTCTTTATCTCAAGCGTTTTCTCTTCTTTCTCTGGCTAGTTCTCTCTGTACGCATTCATTCACACTCCAGGTCCACATTTAGGGCAACAAATGTAACCAATCAGATAGCTGATGAACAAAAACACTCATGTTTTTATTTTTTTACATTAATGGCATGACTAATGAAAAACGTTGCACATGAACTTCATGCCAGGCAGCTGATAATGAAGAAACAACTCAGTGCCATATGTGTCTCTTTAACATACATGTTTCCATAAAACCACTCGCAACGCCTCTATAAGAAAGTGATTGCTAATACAGCATTAGAGAGTTTACGAGCTACACCTCATAAACACAAGGTCTCTGCTGTGGGTACAGCTCTGAATCACAGCACAGATATGTGACAAAGCCTGGCAGCCAGAGCAACACGGTTCTGAACACAAGACCATAGAGCACTACGGTCCACAAACACAAAGACAAAGCACTAACCGAAGCGACGGATTGGACAGTGAGGAGACAGACAGGATGTTCTGGTGCTCAACTCTCTTAGAGATGTTTATTTACAATATTACCAGGTGCAGGACTAATTGGCCAATAAACTTTGTACAGAAAATAACAAACAGGTCGTTGACAAAGACTTGAATAAATCAAACATATTCTCAGTACAAACTATTCCGGCAACAACTCTTTGCCTATAACAAAAAGTATAACTCTACTCTAGCCAACCTGTTACCTGTCCAGGCTGCTCTCTCCCAGGTATAACTCTACTATAGCCAACCTGTTACCTGTCCAGGCTGCTCTCTCCCAGGTATAACTCTACTCTAGCCAACCTGTTACCTGCCCAGCCTGCTCTCTCCCAGGTATAACTCTACTCTAGCCAACCTGTTACCTGTCCAGCCTGCTCTCTCCCAGGTATAACTCTACTCTAGCCAACCTGTTACCTGTCCAGCCTGCTCTCCCCCAGGTATAACTCTACTCTAGCCAACCTGTTACCTGCCCTGCCTGCTCTCTCCCAGGTATAACTCTACTCTAGACAACCTGTTACCTGCCCAGCCTGCTCTCTCCCAGGTATAACTCTACTCTAGCCAACCTGTTACCTGCCCTGCCTGCTCTCTCCCAGGTATAACTCTACTCTAGCCAACCTGTTACCTGCCCAGCCTGCTCTCTCCCAGGTATAACTCTACTCTAGCCAACCTGTTACCTGTCCAGCCTGCTCTCTCCCAGGTATAACTCTACTCTAGCCAACCTGTTACCTGACCAGCCTGCTCTCTCCCAGGTATAACTCTACTCTAGCCAACCTGTTACCTGCCCAGCCTGCTCTCCCAGATATATCTGTGATGAGAGACGGACCAAGGCGCAGCGCGATTAGTTCCACATATTTTAATAAAGCGAAACTTCCAAACAAAACAATAAACAACGAAACGTGACATCAGTGGTGCTACATACACAAAACACATATCCCCAACCCAGGTGGGAACAATGGAGAACTTAAGTATGATCCCCAAATTAGAGAGAACGATAAACAGCTGCCTCTAATTGGGAATCATACCAAGTACACCAACAGAGAAATAGGAATACTAGAAAACCCTAGTAACAGTAACAGTACCCCCCCCCCAAAGGTGTGAACTCCGTCCGCAAAACCTGAAACCAAATGAGGAGAGCAGGGGGGTGACTAGTGTCGGTGGCGACTCTGGTGCGGGTCGTAGCCCCCACCCAGACCCCATATCCGGGCCATCGCATCGGGCTGAACGTCATGCCTGGGCATCGGAGCAGAGGGCCCCGGCCATGGTGCTGGGTTGGACGCAGCGCCCGGACTGGGCACCAGCGCAGAGGAAGGCTCCGGTCATGGAGCTGGGTTGGACGCCGCACCCGGACTGGGCACCGGCGCAGAGGAAGGCTCCGGCCTTGGAGCGGGACTGGACACCGTGCCTGGACTGAGCACCGGCGCAGAGGAAGGCTCCGGCCTTGGAGGGGGACTGGACGCCGTGCCTGGACTGGGCACTGGCGCAGAGGAAGGCTCCGGCCTAGGAGCGGGATTGAGGAGGCGCACTGGAGGCCTGGTGCGTGGAGCCGGCACAGGTGGCACTGGACTGGTGACACGCACTTCAGGGTGAGTGTGGGGAGCTGGCACAGGACGTACTGGACTGGGGAGGGGCACTGGAGGCCAGATGCGTGGAGCCGGCACAGACTTCACCAGACTGCTGAAAGGCTCTTCAGGCTGAATGTTGAGCAGAACACACCTGCACAACATCTCTCTCCTCTCTCGCTCTCCCAACTTCTCCATCGCCTCCCTGACGGTCTCTGGCTCTTCAGGGTGAGTGCAAGGAGCTGGCACCGGACTGATGTCCCGCTCTTCAGCATGCCTGCGCTGCAGCATACTCCTCGCTAACTCTTCTCTCCGGTATCCCTCATTGCACTCCTCCATTGACTCCCAAACAGGCTCTGGCACTCTCCGCTGCCCGACCACCAGCTCCATGTGCCCCCCAAAAAACAATCTTAGTGTTTCTGGGGCCGGGGCCCCGGTGTCGTCGTTGTCCTTCCCGATTACTCTGCGACTCCTGCCCAAAAAGTGTCTCGCAACCTCCCATTATCTCTGCTTGGTCCTTTCGTGGTAGGATATTCTGTCACGATCGTTATGAGAGACGGACCAAGGCGCAGCGTGATTATCTTTTAATTATCTTTTAATAAAGCAAAACTTCCAAACAAAACAATAAAAAACAATGAAACGTTACATCAGTGGTGCTACATGCACATACACAAACCCATATCCCACAACCCAGGTGGGAACAATGGAAACCTTAAGTATGATCCCCAATTAGAGACAACGATAAACAGCTGCCCCTAATTGGGAACCATACCAAGTAGACCAACATAGAAATAGGAAAACTAGAACACCCCCCTAGTCACGCCCTGACCTACAAAACCATAGAGAACCAAGGGCTCAGGGAGTGACAATAACTCTACTCTAGCCAACCTGTTACCTGCCCAGCCTGCTCTCTCCCAGGCAAAAGCCAACTGAGCACCTACGTATTCTTTCCAGGAACTCCCTCCAGCTAGGAATGTTCCATCATGATAGCCCCAAAACACATTTCTACCATAAATGCGTAATTTCCCATGGACATATACTGTATCATAACCTGTTTGGGATAGGGGGCAGCATTTTCATGTTTGGATGAAAAGTAAACTGCCTGCTACTCAGGCCCAGTTGCTAATATATGCAGATTAGATTTGGATAGAAAACACTATTTCTAAAACTGTTTGAATGATGTCTGTGAGTATAACAGAACTCATATGGCAGGAAATCTGAGGTTTGTAGTTTTTCAACTCATTGCCTATACAGTGTCTATGCGGTCAAATTGCACTTCCTAAGGCTTCCACTAGATGTCAACAGTCTTTAGAACCTTGTTTGATGCTTCTACTGTAAAGGAGGAGGGAATGGGAGCTGAATGAGTCAGAGGTCTGCCAGAGTGGCATGAGCTGGTCACGCGCATTCACGTGAGAGTTCCATTGCAATTCTGAAGATAAAGGAATTCTCTGGTTGGAACATTATTGAAGATTTATGATAAAAACATCCTAAAGATTGATTCTATACATCGTTTGACATGTTTCTACGAACTGTAATATGACTTTTCTTCTGAACTTTCGCCTGGACCTGCCCGCGCGTCGTGAGTTTGGATTTGTGAACTGAACGCGCTAACAAAAGGAGCTATTTGGACATAAATTATGTACTTTATCGAACAAATCAAACATTTCTCGTGGACATGGGATTCCTGGGAGTGCATTCTGATGAAGATCATCAAAGGTAAGTGAATATTTATAACGCTATTTCAGACTTCTGTTGACTCCAACATGGCGGATATCTGTATGGCTTGATTTTTTTTTATTTTTAAATCTGACACAGTGGTTGCATTAAGGAGAAGTATATCTCTAATTCTATGCATAGTACTTGTATCTTATATTAAAGTTTATGATGACTATTTCTGTAAATTGATGTGGCTCTCTGCAAAATCACCGGATGTTTTGGAAGCAAAACATTACTGAATGTAACGCATCAATGTAAACTGAGATTTTTGGATATAAATATGCACTTTATCGAACAAAACATACATGTATTGTGTAACATGAAGTCCTATGAGTGTCATCTGATGAAGATCATCAAAGACTAGTGATTCATTTTATCTCTATTTCTGCTTTTTGTGACTCCACTCTTTGGCTGGAAAATGTATGTGTTTTGTGACTAGGCTCTGACCTAACATAATCATATGTTTTGCTTTCACTGTAAAACCTATTTGAAATCGGACACGATGGGTAGATTAACAAGAAGTTTAGCTTTAATTTGGTGTATTGCACTTGTGAATTTCGCGCGCTGCCTTTTCAGCGGAATGTTGTCGAGGGGTTCCACTAGCGGAACCCCTCACCATACAACGGTTTTACATAAACCGGCTTTGTAATTATGCTACCCAATGTTGCTGTACAATATGATCTTGTTGCCATCTGAAGAGTGTTTTGAATACTGATGTTTGATTTTCTGGTTTTAAGCATTAAACTTTCAAATTGCTCTTTGTTGACTGTTGCTGGGAGCTATCGTCCTCCATCAGCACTTGTACCCTACCTGCCCTAAACTCTCTCCTGGCCCCTTACACTAAGTCTGAATTTATCCTGCTAGGTGACCTAAACTGGGACATCTTTAAACCCCTTGACCATGTCCTAAAGCAATTAAATATTCCTCACATTATTACCAATCCCACAAGGTATGATTCCAAACACCCAGAAAAGGCAACTCCCCTCGATGTTATCCTCACAAATAATCCTGATAGGTATCAGTCTGGTGTTTTCTGTGATGACCTTAGTGATCACTGTTTTGCAGCCTGTGTTCGTAATGGCTGCTCAGTGAAACGAGCTGTCCTGATTTGTCATAGACGCTTGCTAAAAAACTTTCATGACCAAGCCTTCCTTCATGACCTGGCCTCTGTAAAATGGTATAGAATCATCTTGATCGCCTCTGTCGAAGATGCTTGGACCTATTGTTAACAAACACCCCCATAAAGAAAATGAGAATTAAAAACAGGTTCAGCCCCTGGTTCGACCGTGATCTTGCAGAGTTACTCCACGTCAAGAATTGCATTTGGCAAAAGGCTCGGCACACACATACTCAGGGTGACTGGCTATCGTTGAGGCAAATGAGAAACAAGTGCACGCAGGCTATCCGGAAGGATAGTTACTTTAGGAGCAATTCTATGTGGGTCTAACCCCAAGAAGTTCTGGAAAACGGTTAAAGACCTGGAGAAAAAACCCTCCTCCTCACAGCTGCCCATGTCTCTTAATGTTGATGATGTGGTTGTTACTGACAAGAAGCACATGGCGGAGCTCTTTAATCACCACTTCATTAAGTCAGGATTCCTATTTGACTCAGCCATGCCTCCTTGCTCGTCCAACATTTTCTCATCTCCCACCCCTTCTAATACGACTATGCATCTCCCTCTTTTTCCCCTGCCCCACTACAAGTTTCTCCCTGCAGGCAGTCACTGAGTCCAAGGTGCTAAAGGAGCTCCTGAATCTTGACCCCATAAAACATCTGGGTCAGATGGATTAGACCCTTTCTTATTTATGGTTGCTGCTCCTATCACCGCCAAGCCTACCTCCAACCTTTTTAACCTGTCTATGCTTTCTGAGGAGGTTCCCATTGCTTGGAAGGCAGCCATGGTTCGTCCTTTATTTAAAGGGGGAGATCAAGCTGATCCTAACTGTTAAAGGCCTATTTCTATGTTGTCCTGTTTATCAAAACTGTTGGAACGACTTGTCAATAATCAACTGACTGGCTTTCTTGATGTCTATAGTATTCTCTCGGGTATGCAATCTGGTTTCCGGTCAGGAAACCAGCAATCTGGTTTCCGATCAACCTGGTTTCCAGATGTGTCACTGCAACCTTAAAGGTGCTCAATGATGTCACCATTGCCCTTGATTCTAAGCAATATTGTGCTGATATTTTTATTTACTTGGCCAAAGCTTTTGATACGGTAGACCATTCCATTCTCGTGGGATGTATTGGTGTCTCTGAGGAGTCTTTTGGCTGGTTTTCTAACTACCTCTCTCAAAGAGTGCAGTGTATAAAGTCAGAAAATCTGCTGTCTCTGCCACTGCCTGTCACCAATGGAGTACCCCAAGGCTCGATCCTAGGCCCCACGCTCTTCTAAATGTACATCAACAACATAGCTCAGGCAGTAGGAAGCTCTCTCATACATTTAATTGCAGATGATACAGTCTTATACTCAGCTGGCGCCTCCCTGGATTTTGTGTCAAATGCTCTACAACAAAGCTTTCTTACTGTCCAACAAGCTTTCTCTACCCTTAACCTTGTTCTGAACACCTCCAAAACAAATGTCAAGTGGTTAGACAAGAGGAATGTCCCTCCTCCCACAGGTATTTTTACTACTTCTGAGGCTTTAGAGCTTAAGGTAGTCACCTCATACAAGTACTTGGGAGTATGGCTAGACGGTGCACTGTCCTTCTGTCAGCACATATCAAAGATGCAGGCTAAAGTTACATCTAGACTTGATTTCCTCTATCGTAATCGCTCCTCTTTCACACCAGCTGCCAAACTAATCCTGATTCAGATGACCATCCTACCCATGCTAGATTATGGAGATAGAATTTATAGATCAGCAGGTAAGGGTGCTCTCGAGCGGCTAGATGTTCTTTACCATTCGGCCATCAGATTTGCCACCAATGCTCCCTATAGTACACGTCACTGCACTCTGTACTCCTTTGTAAACTGGTTATCTCTGTATACCTGTTGCAATACCCACTGGTTGATGCTTATTTATAAAACCCTCTTAGGCCTCACTCCTCCCTATCTGAGACATTCTGTTAAAGGTCCCCAAAGCACACATGTCCCTGGGTCGCTCCTCTTTTCAGTTCGCTGCAGCTAGTGACTGGAACGAGCTGCAAGAAACACTCAAACTGAACAGTTTTATCTCAATCTCTTCATTCAAAGACTCAATCATGGACACTCTTATTGACAGTTGTGGCTGCTTTGTGTGATGTATTGTTGTCTCTACCTTCTTGCCCTTTGTGCGGTTGTCTGTGCCTTATAATGTTTGTACCATGTTTTGTGCTGCTACCATGTTGTGTTGCTACCATGTTGTTGTTATGTTGTGTTGCTACCATGCTGTGTTGTCACGTGTTGCTGCCTTGCTATGTTGTTGTCTTAGGTCTCTCTTTATGTAGTGTTGTGCTGTCTCTCTTGTTGTGATGTGTGTTTTGTCCTATATTTATATTGTATTTTTAATAAAAAAATGAATCCCAGGCCCCCATCCCCTCAGGAGGCTTTTTGCCTTTTGGTAGGCCGTCAACGATGACTCATAGACTAACTTGCCTCATGCTTAATGTACACCAGCACTTCAACAAGAAAGCAGCCATAAACAACACGGCACTTCAGACAAACATGAGGTAGGTTAAATTATATGATTATACTCTACCAATACTTTGATCGTTATTCTCATAATATATTTCACATTACTAGATCATATCTGTTTAAATGGGCAGTTTTATACATGATAGAAACATTGTTAAAAGCTACTTTGTTTTAGTAACTGGCGTGATCAACAAACAATCGACTTTGGCTCCTTATGTCAAAGTATTATTGGCAAATGGAATGCGCTACTCAATCCAACATTCTCTTTGGTTTCAGGATTCTTGACTTTTCCTTGAAGAGATACAATAAAGAGTCTTTCTTCAACCAATCATTTGTTTCAGTGTCATTGTCTACAGGTTATTGACATGCGCTCCATGACAACCACTGACAAAGAGCAATAAGGTACACAAACAAAACCCCGAACGCAAGAGTTTGAAAGATCAACACAAAGCTCTGAATCCAACAGGCATGAAACACAGTTTCAACAAGACCACAGATGTATATTAAACATGTTGTTTAGTTATACTGTATAAACTCGATTTGGGAACGAATTAACATTCCAAAGCATCAAAATCACTCTCAGTACAAAAAACCAAACAGTATCCAGGATCCTCTGTAAACAAGTTATGTGTATCTGTGTGTGAGTGAGAGAGACAGAGCAGGGTAGAATGGTTTGGAACGTGGCCTTCAGTTTGTTGCAGTTGTTCTCTGTTACCCTGACAACGACCTCAGAGGAGGTTAAAGAGGTTTGTAGCTGGCCCAATCATTTAATCTCTGTGGTATGACAATTATGCAGACGGCATGGGTTTGAGTGGCACTGAGTCAATCCACATGCGATATATAGCACATTAAAGGGGATTAGTAGCTTCCTCATCTTTACCTCTCTGGGCATATGCAGGCTTCCCACGCATACACACATGGTGTCACTTACAGGCAAGCAGGCTGTTGTTCTAAGCTCCCCCATGTTTGGGATTGTTAGCCCGGTTCATATGTACGTACGTACGTACGTGTGTGTGTGTGTGTGTGTGTGTGTGTGTGTGTGTGTGTGTGTGTGTGTGTGTGTGTGTGTGTGTGTGTATGTATGTGCATGTGTGTGCGTGTATGACAGACATTTAAGTCAGGAATGGGAGTTCCTGGATGCCATGAGGGGGGAAGACGCCACATGGTGAGGTTGTGACCCCATTCGCAGCCATTTGCTAGCAGCATTTTAACACATAATACTCACCTTTGACATCTGACCCCTGAAAGATAATTGTTGAACCTCATCTGCCATGTGGCTCCAGCAGAGCCCACACCTTCCACTTCCTCCTCTTTGGACACACAGGGTCAGAACATGACTTTGTATTGTTCTGTGATTTCAAGAACCAAACGAACACACACACACGCACACGCACACACACACACACATTATCTCTCTCTCTCTCTCTCTCTCTCTCTCTCTCTCTCTCATTGTGACTCATTGTGATAGGTCTCTCAGGGTGGAGGCTGTGACAGATCAGTCTGGAACAGTGAGGATTAACACAGCTGTCTGATCATGATGACCCTCACACCCTGCAGGGGTTCTGAGAGGCACTACAGCATCACTTCATCCTCACCGTGACGACAGGCCCACAGTGCCACATTATGATCCACAACCTGTTTTTAGACTGACCAGAACTCAACTTGAACCAGAACAACCACATTTCAAGTAGTCCTCAATCAAGGATGGAGTTATGAAGGTTATGGTTATTTTATGTCATGTTTTTAAGTTTAGATTGTGAGCGGGTTATGACATGGCAGAGTTGAGGTTGTTTAAACCACTGATCTGTGCTTGACTCCTCTGCTTTTCACAATCCGTAATCCTCAAATAATCTAAAGCAAACAAGAAGATGAAGCCTGGTGGAGATTCTCACAGAGGGTTTGACAGAGAGGGTTCAACAGTAGGCTGTTTATAAAATGGATATGTGCACAATACCTATTTCAACTGTCAGGTTTTGATTCCTTGTTTTATGAAACAGTGATTAAGATATAAAATGTTGGCAGGATAATTGCTGCTTGTGTGTTTGACGACGCCCACCCACAGATTATATCCCAACCCATAATCTAATGTTGTGTCACCGTGATCACAGTCAGTACTACAGTCACACCTCACTGTGCCTCATTCACTTGGCTCTTCTCTATGATCCTCTCCTCAAAAACCTTACATGGTCTGGGTTTGGACTTTCCCTTCAGAGGCTGCCGCTTGAACTGAATGTCCTTGGTGTTTCTGTACAAATAAATACTGTATCATTATCTTTTGTAGATTAAGTTTGCATGTGAATCTAGTAAATGTTGACAGTAATCACCAAGATGGCGATGAATAACTTGACGATTTGCCACACAGCAGCCACAGGGTATCTCAGGGGGACTCTGAGGCACCAGTTCCAGGAAAGAGACACTTTCTAATTAAAAATGCTCACACCAGCACAAGCATACATACACACCTTGTTTTCAGGGTATGTTGTAACCATTCAACATGAAACAGTTCCTGTGAAGTGTCACACTGGGTAAGTATGTACAAGACTAGAAAGCTGATACTGAACACCAATGCCACTTACACTCCATCACAATGTACACATGTGGGGGTTCGCACACGTACACACACACATGCCGCCACACACACAAACAGACACAAACACACACCCTCCTACACACACACAGGGAAAGCAGATTGACAAATTCCAGGTGTTAACAGTCCAGTGTGATACAGCTTTATTCTTGGTCGCGGGTGTCCCCTTAGACCCCTGGTGAATCTTAATCATGAATCAGGACGGAACATACACACTCTCCAAAATGACAGCCCAGTGACCTCTGATACGATTTGTATTTTTATTTTTATTTGTTTTATTTTTATTTATTTTTATTTCACCTTTATTTAACCAGGTAGGCTAGTTGAGAACAAGTTATCATTTGCAACTGCGACCTGGCCAAGATAAAGCATAGCAGTGTGAACAGACAACACAGAGTTACACATGGAGTAAACAATTAACAAGTCAATAACACAGTAGGAAAAAAAAGGGGAGTCTATATACAATGTGTGCAAAAGGCATGAGGAGGTATGCGAATAATTACAATTTTGCAGATTAACACTGGAGTGATAAATGATCAGATGGTCATGTACAGGTAGAGATATTGGTGTGCAAAAGAGCAGAAAAGTAAATAAATAAAAACAGTATGGGGATGAGGTAGGTAAAAATGGGTGGGCTATTTACCGATAGACTATGTACAGCTGCAGCGATCGGTTAGCTGCTCAGATAGCAGATGTTTGAAGTTGGTGAGGGAGATAAAAGTCTCCAACTTCAGCGACTTTTGCAATTCGTTCCAGTCACAGGC
Organism: Oncorhynchus nerka; assembly: GCF_034236695.1. Taxonomy (NCBI): domain Eukaryota; kingdom Metazoa; phylum Chordata; class Actinopteri; order Salmoniformes; family Salmonidae; genus Oncorhynchus; species Oncorhynchus nerka. Next base: position 70,021,001 of record NC_088419.1, read on the forward strand.
AGCAGAGAACTGGAACGAAAGGCGGCCAAATGAGGTGTTGGCTTTAGGGATGATCAGTGAGATACACCTGCTGGAGCGCGTGCTACGGATGGGTGTTGCCATCGTGACCAGTGAACTGAGATAAGGCGGAGCTTTCCCTAGCATGGACTTGTAGATGACCTGGAGCCAGTGGGTCTGGCGACGAATATGTAGCGAGGGCCAGCCGACTAGAGCATACAAGTCGCAGTGGTGGGTGGTATAAGGTGCTTTAGTGACAAAACGGATGGCACTGTGATAAACTGCATCCAGTTTGCTGAGTAGAGTGTTGGAAGCAATTTTGTAGATGACATCGCCGAAGTCGAGGATCGGTAGGATAGTCAGTTTTACTAGGGTAAGTTTGGCGGCGTGAGTGAAGGAGGCTTTGTTGAGGAATAGAAAGCCGACTCTTGATTTGATTTTCGATTGGAGATGTTTGATATGAGTCTGGAAGGAGAGTTTACAGTCTAGCCAGACACCTAGGTACTTATAGATGTCCACATATTCAAGGTCGGAACCATCCAGGGTGGTGATGCTGGTCAGGCGTGCGGGTGCAGGCAGCGAACGGTTGAAAAGCATGCATTTGGTTTTACTAGCGTTTAAGAGCAGTTGGAGGCCACGGAAGGAGTGTTGTATGGCATTGAAGCTCGTTTGGAGGTTTGATAGCACAGCGTCCAAGGACGGGCCGGAAGTATATAGAATGGTGTCGTCTGCGTAGAGGTGGATCAGGGAATCGCCCGCAGCAAGAGCAACATCATTGATATATACAGAGAAAAGAGTCGGCCCGAGGATTGAACCCTGTGGCACCCCCATAGAGACTGCCAGAGGACCGGACAGCATGCCCTCCGATTTGACACACTGAACTCTGTCTGCAAAGTAATTGGTGAACCAGGCAAGGCAGTCATCCGAAAAACCGAGGCTACTGAGTCTGCCGATAAGAATATGGTGATTGACCGAGTCGAAAGCCTTGGCAAGGTCTATGAAGACGGCTGCACAGTACTGTCTTTTATCGATGGCGGTTATGATATCGTTTAGTACCTTGAGCGTGGCTGAGGTGCACCCGTGACCGACTCGGAAACCAGATTGCACAGCGGAGACGGTACGGTGGGATTCGAGATGGTCAGTGACCTGTTTGTTGACTTGGCTTTCGAAGACCTTAGATAGGCAGGGCAGGATGGATATAGGTCTGTAACAGTTTGGGTCCAGGGTGTCTCCCCCTTTGAAGAGGGGGATGACTGCGGCAGCTTTCCAATCCTTGGGGATCTCAGACGATATGAAAGAGAGGTTGAACAGGCTGGTAATAGGGGTTGCGACAATGGCGGCGGATAGTTTCAGAAATAGAGGGTCCAGATTGTCAAGCCCAGCTGATTTGTACGGGTCCAGGTTTTGCAGCTCTTTCAGAACATCTGCTATCTGGATTTGGGTAAAGGAGAACCTGGAGAGGCTTGGGCGAGTAGCTGCGGGGGGGGCGGAGCTGTTGGCCGAGGTTGGAGTAGCCAGGCAGAAGGCATGGCCAGCCGTTGAGAAATGCTTGTTGAAGTTTTCGATAATCATGGATTTATCGGTGGTGACCGTGTTACCTAGCCTCAGTGCAGTGGGCAGCTGGGAGGAGGTGCTCTTTTTCTCCATGAACTTCACAGTGTCCCAGAACTTTTTGGAGTTGGAGCTACAGGATGCAAACTTCTGCCTGAAGAAGCTGGCCTTAGCTTTCCTGACTGACTGCGTGTATTGGTTCCTGACTTCCCTGAACAGTTGCATATCGCGGGGACTATTCGATGCTATTGCAGTCCGCCACAGGATGTTTTTGTGCTGGTCGAGGGCAGTCAGGTCTGGAGTGAACCAAGGGCTATATCTGTTCTTAGTTCTGCATTTTTTGAATGGAGCATGCTTATCTAAAATGGTGAGGAAGTTACTTTTAAAGAATGACCAGGCATCCTCAACTGACGGGATGAGGTCAATGTCCTTCCAGGATACCCGGGCCAGGTCGATTAGAAAGGCCTGCTCACAGAAGTGTTTTAGGGAGCGTTTGACAGTGATGAGGGGTGGTCGTTTGACTGCGGCTCCGTAGCGGATACAGGCAATGAGGCAGTGATTGCTGAGATCCTGGTTGAAGACAGCGGAGGTGTATTTGGAGGGCCAGTTGGTCAGGATGACGTCTATGAGGGTGCCCTTGTTTACAGATTTAGGGTTGTACCTGGTGGGTTCCTTGATGATTTGTGTGAGATTGAGGGCATCTAGCTTAGATTGTAGGACTGCCGGGGTGTTAAGCATATCCCAGTTTAGGTCACCTAACAGAACAAACTCTGAAGCTAGATGGGGGGCGATCAATTCACAAATGGTGTCCAGGGCACAGCTGGGAGCTGAGGGGGGTCGGTAGCAGGCGGCAACAGTGAGAGACTTATTTCTGGAGAGAGTAATTTTTAAAATTAGTAGTTCGAACTGTTTGGGTGTGGACCTGGAAAGTATGACATTACTTTGCAGGCTATCTCTGCAGTAGACTGCAACTCCTCCCCCTTTGGCAGTTCTATCTTGACGGAAGATGTTATAGTTGGGTATGGAAATCTCAGAATTTTTGGTGGGCTTCCTGAGCCAGGATTCAGTGGGTCCGGATATTGTAGCCCAGGAGTATGCTTCGGTGGTAGCACAGGAGCTCTGGCCGGGCTAGCTTCAAGCTAAGTGGGTGGAAAAGCTAGCCAGGAGTAATCATCCGGGGTTGCGGTTAGCTAGATAGCTAGTTGTGAAGAATCCAGCTGAAAATGTTCCGTTTGCGGGGGGAATCCGGGGATAAAAAAATAATAGGTCCGTTATGCTCTGGTTAGAGTCGCGTTGTTCGAACTGGCGAGAGCTTTCCGAGGTAAAGGTTAGCTGATGACCGGTTAGCTGAAGACCGCTAGCAATGGTTTGCTGACTGATAGCTGGTAGCTAGCTGGCTAGCTTCAGTTGAGGGGTTCCGGATCCAAAGTAGATATAAATACTTTAGAAAGAAATAGCTACATTGGGTGAGGCGGGTTGCAGGAGAGTATTTAGAAGTTGAGGTTTAGCAAAATGTTTTAAAAGATATGCGAAGAAAAATATGTTTAAAAAAATAAAAATAAAATAAAAACGATATATACAAGGGACACGACACGACACGACAAGACGTCCGACTGCTACGCCATCTTGGATCACTAGGACGATAGCTCCCACCTAAGTGATTTATGACCTGCCTCAAGGCATGGCTACAGACCCAACAACCTTTAACAGCTTAATACAGACTGTTATACACTGCTGCCCTTAAGCCCCAAAATAGACTCAACCTGCCTCTCTCTCTCTCTCTCTCCCCCTCTCCCTCTCTCTCACTCTTAAAACACAAGGCCAGTGTTCTGATCCTAAATGCCAACGTGTGGCCTCTCCTCTGGGAGCTTCCTCTGATTCTTCCACCAGGTGTGGCAACACCAGTAACAACAGCCATCAGAACCACACACTGACTGACTGGCCCAGCTCCATCTTCCTCCAGTACAGACAGTCACAGTGCAGACAGACAGCGGGCGTGTTTTCCCAGATCAGGTCTTGTACAGTTACCTCAGCCTGCCAAGTCATACAGCAACTTCCTCTCCACAGTAGAGCCCTGAATCTCCACAGTAGAGGCATTAATCTCCCCAGTAGAACCCTGAATCTCCACAGTAGAGCCCTGAATCTCCACAGTAGAGGCATGAATCTCCCCAGTAGAGCCCTGAATCTCCACAATAGAGCCCTGAATCTCCACAATAGAGCACTGAATCTCCACAGTAGAGCCCTGAATCTCCACAGTCGAGGCATGAATCTCCACAGTAGAGCCCTGAATCTCCACAGTAGAGGCATGAATCTCCCCAGTAGAGCCCTGAATCTCCCCAGTAGAGCCCTGAATCTCCACAGTAGAGCCCTGAATCTCCACAGTAGAGGCATGAATCTCCCCAGTAGAGCCCTGAATCTCCACAGTAGAGGCATGAATCTCCCCAGTAGAGCCCTGAATCTCCACAATAGAGCCCTGAATCTCCACAATAGAGCCCTGAATCTCCACAATAGAGCCCTGAATCTCCACAATAGAGCACTGAATCTCCACATTAGAGCCCTGAATCTCCACAGTCGAGGCATGAATCTCCACAGTAGAGCCCTGAATCTCCACAGTAGAGCCCTGAATCTCCACAGTAAATCCCTGAATCTCCACAGTAGAGCCCTGAATCTCCACAGTAGAGCCCTGAATCTCCACAGTCGAGGCATGAATCTCCACAGTAGAGCCCTGAATCTCCACAGTCGAGCCCTGAATCTCCACAGTAAAGCCCTGAATCTCCACAGTAGAGCCCTGAATCTCCACAGTAAAGCCCTGAATCTCCACAGTAGAGCCCGGAATCTCCACAGTAAAGCCCTGCATCTCCACAGTAGAGGCATGAATCTCCACAGTGGAGGCATGAATTTTAAGCCCGAGCCCTACCCATGCCCATGACGTTCAGGCCCTACCCTACCCAGGCCCGATTGCTTCTGCCAAATTTAAGGCCCTGCCCAAAACCCGAAATCAGAAATAACTTCCTCTGTTAGTAAATCCATTTGCTGCTCCTCTCTGTCTGTCACTCGCTCCCTGCGCACAGCTCGCTGTGGATGCGCTCTGCTCATGGCTTTCTGAGTCTGTTATCCATAGCAATAGCTCTGCTTGGGCTGCTCTGCTCAATAAAGAGACATGAGAGAGCAGTTAGCTGTTAGCATCTTTTCATCACTCTAAACTCCAACTGTCTTATATTTGACGAGGTTGAAGCACTTCTGACACCATGTTAGGATTTTAGTCAGATATAACTGTGCTGCGCAACAGAGTACATGCAAAAGGCTCAGCTTTAAAATGTTAGTCATCATCCCCTCCAAGTCTCCGACCACTACCTTGTATCCTTCTCCCTCTCGCTCTCATCCAACACTTCCCACACTGCCCCTACTCGGATGGTATCGCGCCGTCCCAACCTTCGCTCTCTCTCCCCCGCTACTCTCTCCTCTTCCATCCTATCATCTCTTCCCTCTGCTCAAACCTTCTCCAACCTATCTCCTGATTCTGCCTCCTCAACCCTCCTCTCCTCCCTTTCTGCATCCTTTGACTCTCTATGTCCCCTATCCTCCAGGCCGGCTCGGTCCTCCCCTCCCGCTCCGTGGCTCAACGACTCATTGCGAGCTCACAGAACAGGGCTCCGGGCAGCCGAGCGGAAATGGAGGAAAACTCGCCTCCCTGCGGACCTGACATCCTTTCACTCCCTCCTCTCTACATTTTCCTCTTCTCTCTCTGCTGCTAAAGCCACTTTCTACCACTCTAAATTCCAAGCATCTGCCTCTAACCCTAGGAAGCTCTTTGCAACCTTCTCCTCCCTCCTGAATCCTCCTCCCCCCTCCCCCTCCTCCCTCTCTGCAGATGACTTCGTCAACCATTTTGAAAAGAAGGTCGACGACATCCGATCCTCGTTTGCTAAGTCAAACGACACCGCTGGTTCTGCTCACACTGCCCTACCCTGTGCTCTGACCTCTTTCTCCCCCTCTCTCCAGATGAAATCTCACGTCTTGTGACGGCCGGCCGCCCAACAACCTGCCCGCTTGACCCTATCCCCTCCTCTCTTCTCCAGACCATTTCCGGAGACCTTCTCCCTTACCTCACCTCGCTCATCAACTCATCCCTGACCGCTGGCTACGTCCCTTCCGTCTTCAAGAGAGCAAGAGTTGCACCCCTTCTGAAAAACCTACACTCGATCCCTCCGATGTCAACAACTACAGACCAGTATCCCTTCTTTCTTTTCTCTCCAAAACTCTTGAACGTGCCGTCCTTGGCCAGCTCTCCGCTATCTCTCTCAGAATGACCTTCTTGATCCAAATCAGTCAGGTTTCAAGACTAGTCATTCAACTGACACTGCTCTTCTCTGTATCACGGAGGCGCTCCGCACTGCTAAAGCTAACTCTCTCTCCTCTGCTCTCATCCTTCTAGACCTATCGGCTGCCTTCGATACTGTGAACCATCAGATCCTCCTCTCCACCCTCTCCGAATTGGGCATCTCCGGCGCGGCCCACGCTTGGATTGCGTCCTACCTGACAGGTCGCTCCTACCAGGTGGCGTGGCGAGAATCCGTCTCCACACCACGTGCTCTCACCACTGGTGTCCCCCAGGGCTCTGTTCTAGGCCCTCTCCTATTCTCGCTATACACCAAGTCACTTGGCTCTGTCATAACCTCACATGGTCTCTCCTATCATTGCTATGCAGACGACACACAATTAATCTTCTCCTTTCCCCCTTCTGATGATCAGGTGGCGAATCGCATCTCTGCATGTCTGGCAGACATATCAGTGTGGATGACGGATCACCACCTCAAGCTGAACCTCGGCAAGACGGAGCTGCTCTTCCTCCCGGGGAAGGACTGCCCGTTCCATGATCTCGCCATCACGGTTGACAACTCCATTGTGTCCTCCTCCCAGAGCGCTAAGAACCTTGGCGTGATCCTGGACAACACCCTGTCGTTCTCAACTAACATCAAGGCGGTGGCCCGTTCCTGTAGGTTCATGCTCTACAACATCCGCAGAGTACGACCCTGCCTCACACAGGAAGCGGCGCAGGTCCTAATCCAGGCACTCGTCATCTCCCGTCTGGATTACTGCAACTCGCTGTTGGCTGGGCTCCCTGCCTGTGCCATTAAACCCCTACAACTCATCCAGAACGCCGCAGCCCGTCTGGTGTTCAACCTTCCCAAGTTCTCTCACGTCACCCCGCTCCTCCGCTCTCTCCACTGGCTTCCAGTTGAAGCTCGCATCGCTACTAGACCATGGTGCTTGCCTACGGAGCTGTGAGGGGAACGGCACCTCAGTACCTCCAGGCTCTGATCAGGCCCTACACCCAAACAAGGGCACTGCGTTCATCCACCTCTGGCCTGCTCGCCTCCCTACCACTGAGGAAGTACAGTTCCCGCTCAGCCCAGTCAAAACTGTTCGCTGCTCTGGCCCCCCAATGGTGGAACAAACTCCCTCACGACGCCAGGACAGCGGAGTCAATCACCACCTTCCGGAGACACCTGAAACCCCACCTCTTTAAGGAATACCTAGGATAGGATAAAGTAATCCCTCTCACCCCCTAAAAGATTTAGATGCACTACTGTTCCACTGGATGTCATAAGGTGAATGCACCAATTTGTAAGTCGCTCTGGATAAGAGCGTCTGCTAAATGACTTAAATGTAAATGTTAGTGATACCTGAGCCCTGCCAGTACCCTAGTTATTGATGAAAAAACAGGACCTACCCGGCCCTAACCGATGTATAATGTCGGGGCCGTCAGGCTCTGGTCAGGTAGGAGGAGAGCTCTACTCCACAGCCCAGCTCAGTTAATGCAGCTCTGAGATACCATCGACAGGAGAGCTTTCATCAGGATACCAGCCCACAGACCCACAGCTCACAGTTCAAGTCAATGTGAGGCATAAATAACAGGTGTAGGCCTATGTAATGGTTGAGATGCATGGATGCAGTAGTATGTCCTCTTAGACCATCACACTAAAATGACTTTCTTTCCTTGTGAATAAAGTACAGCAGTTAAAGCAGTAACTGTGACTGTGATTTATCTATTAAAAACATCTGTCAAAACAGACACTGATTCACAGACCTTATTGGCTCCAGTGAAATGGTAGCCGTTGCATGATAGTGCTTCGTTTTACATTAGGAGACAGAGAGCTAATAAAGTGGGCTCATAGTTTCCATTCAGTTCCCCATTGGATTCACAGCAATTTAGAAAAACGACTCAATCAGAACCTTGATTAAAGTTACATTGGAGGCCTCAAATCAAATCCAGATAAGATAAAAACAGACTTTTACATCAGAGGCAGTAAAAGTCACACAACAGCGTCCCCTTTTACAGACATAGACAGTGTAGAACCGTGGCTTCAACATTGTACAAAAGCATGCCGTTTAAAAAACGTTATTGTTTTCAGGAGAACAAATGAGAGGCAGTGACCCCTGCCGTGAGGTCAGAGGTTGAAGGTCAAAAGTGGCCGGTGCCTGAGGCTTTAGTTTGTCAGCCAACACTTCTACAGGTCACCAGGGGACAGAGAGGAAGCTAAGCTCCAGCACGGCATGGCACAACGCATTGACCCCTGGGTAATGGCAGGGCTGGTTGTTTTTACTGTGTAATTACTGAGTGTATGTAGCAGAGGAGAGGGGGGTCAGTGCACCGTCCCTCTGCACGCTTCACCACGGGGAGCTGATTGTTTTTGGCAGTATGTTTGTGTCATTATTGTGGAAAAACTCACTCAAGGAAGCAGCTTTATGGTGATCCTGCTATTTGTAGAAACTCAAGCCGGGACACCAAAAGAAATACAGCAAAACAATCTGAATGTGCCAACACATCGTTATGATGCCATTATTCTTCCAACTCCACTGATAAACAACAGGGCTCCACTCACATCACACCCAGAAACAGACCCAGAAACAGACCCAGACCAGACCCAGACCAGACCTAGACTCAGACCCAGACCAGACCAGAACCAGACCCAGACCAGACCAGACCAAGACCAACCCTTCAGTTATTTACCTGTCATGTTCTGTCTCCTCCTCTATACCCTCCGCTCTGGAATCAGAGAGGATACAATGTCAATATTTAGCTATAGTTACACAAATAGGCAATCCAACGCAACAACACTTGTACAAAGCACAGAGCATGGACCCTACACAACATCCATGTTCCACATGCATCCTGTCTCAGACCACATCAGAAATATGTCAGTCTCAGACCACCTCACTAATGCATAAGACATATATCATGTCTGAACCACAACATTAAATCAGAAGCTAGACTATACAACCCTGCAACACGAACAGAGGCCATCCATAACGAGACTGTGCAGTCAAGTCCATACACTCACACATCAAGACATACACAAACCATACAAGGACAATAAATGCTCTAATGCAACAACGGACATCATACTCACTGCCTTTAATAAAACACAGGGAGGCCACAGGGGGAGGCCATACAGAGAAAGCAGGGGCCCTGGTCGTGCATACAGGAGTCACACAGAGACAATAGGAGCCATCCAACAGAACAGAAGCCAATCTGTTTTCAGCCACAGAACAGCTGCCAGCCAGGCCAACTCTCTGGCACACAACAGAACACAACACTGACATGGCACTGACACCATCATAAAGAGACCGGAATGCTCTTGTTCTGTAAATACTGGGATTCCCCTTGTAAGCCTTTCAGAAGCAGAATACACCCAAATCACTGATCCACAATACAATCACTTATTATGGGAGTCATGGCGCCAGCTCAATCAGACATCACTCATGACAGCCCTCCTCTGGTGCAGTGGGATGCAGTGAGAAGAGCAGGGAGGCAAGGGTAAGGAGAGTGGCAGGGTGGTGGCAGCATGGCAGGATGGAGAGTGTACTCACAGTTTGGGCTTGGTGGGCAGTGGAGGACCTTCCTTCACTGGGGGCGGAGACATCTTGGCTGGGCCTGGGAAGTCTGGCTGGGCCTCTCGTGGAAGCAGACTGAAGGTGGGCTGAGGGGGGCTGGCAGGCCTGCCGTTCTGCAGTGCCCAGTTGGCCCGGTCCTGACCCTCCACGTCGTCGTACATGTGGACAGGCTGCAGGCCCGACATGCTGGGCCAGATCTCCAGCTCGTTGACGTGGAAACCCTCGGCGCAGGTACTGGATGGGACCTTGGGCGGAACCTCCAATAGGCTGATCTCTGTGGGCGGGGGAGGGGGAAAGGCCTGGGTGTCCTCAAAGACAGAGTCATCCCCGGGCGCTACACCATTCCTGAACGAGTCGTACACCGCTAGAGGGAGAGAGACAAGAAGTGTCACATTACAGACATCTCCTCACACAGTGCACTAAAATAACCTGCAGCAGAGCTCAGCCTGCCCCACATCCCCCTCTTATAGCCTACTAAACATGGCAGTTCTAAATTTAGTTTGTAATGTGATGTGATCTAAAGTAGCAGCTGTGTACAGTCAGCCTGTTTGTCTGGGGGAGGTCTTGATGTAACCCCTGTTTATTTGGTCCTTGGATTTCCTCTGATTGTGTGGTGAACTGAGAGTACACAGAGTTATCAGAGAGAATAAACATGTCTCCCTTCTCCCACACTGAGATAGCTGATCATCGCCAAACTATCCCCCCCACTCCTCCTCTTTTACCCCTCCCCTCCCCCTCCCTCTCTCCTCCTCCTCCTCCTCCTCTCCTCCTCTCTCTCTCCCCCTCTCCTCCTCCCTCTCTCCACCTCCCCCTCCCCCTCCCCCCTCTCTCCTCCTCCCCCTCTCCTCCTCCCCCTCTCCCCCTTCTCCTCTCCTCCTTCCTCTCTCCCTCACCCCCCTCTCCCCCTCCCTCTCTCCCCCTCCCCCTCTCCTCCTCCCTCTCTCCCCCTCTCCCTCTCCTCCTCCCTCTCTCCCCCTCTCCCCTCTCCCCTCCCCTCTCAGCTTCCCCCTCTCCCCTCCCTCTCTCCCCCTCCCCCTCTCTCCTCCCCCTCTCCTCCTCCTCATATAGATCCATGATTATCCAGGAAAGTAAACAGGACCAGGACAGTCATCTGAACCAGAGGAAACCACACAGGGATCCACTAGACCTCCCAGGCTGACTGTCTATTTGTAATCATTAATATGATGTAGAGCCAGACAGGCCCTCATCCTTGACCCAGATGTACCAAAATTCTGCGCAAACACTGTGCAAACTACAAACTTACATGCACTAAAGTTTAACTCAATTACACTACAAGTTGATACAAGTTATAAAAACGGTCGTCAAGTTAATACAATAATGATGGTAACTCACCTGTGGGAGTGTTGAAGGCCCCTCCAGTGACAGAGAGTTGGGCTGTGCTGCTGACGGAGCCGTAAAGGTTGGTTGCAATGCAGCAGAACTGACCTCCATCCTCTGGGAAGGCCTCTGCTATCACCAGCGTACAGATCTCCTCTGGAACAAACCAATCACAACTCTCATCACATACACTGTGGTGAATTAAACAACTAGCAGTGGCACAGTGTTGAAACTAACAGCAAAAAAAATAAATACTGGTGGTCAGTATAAACAGGTTAGGGAAAGTTTGTAACAGTTGAATGAGACAGACACTGACTGTTCGACCGGTTTAATAGACGTTTACACAGCCATGAGTGGAAGGTTTACTATCTACATGTTTGTAGATGGGCAGGCGGACGGACGGACGGACAGACAGACCACTCTGAATGTGACAAGTGAAGTAGGAAAACAGACATACCAACACATGTAGACACACAAACACACACACAAAGAAAAAGAGAAAGTGAGAGCGGGAGAAAGTGGGAGAGAACACAGGTGTTGAGAGATGTCTGTAGTGTGACTGACAGGGTTTCTATGAGAGCTTGACGGTAACACCTGATGTACCTCTTTAGTCACGTCTTAAACTGGAAAAGTCTCTGTGTAAATATGTGTGTGTAAGAGATTGTGTACGTCTCTCAGAGTTTATTAGATTCCCTCTTATTGTCCCAGACTGATGTTTTGAGGCCTTTGTCAGATCCAGGTTAACGGTAGATGACATCATCACAGTGCCAAAGTGACAGCACAGACTGACGCAACATTCAGACTAACGCAACATACAGACTTACGCAACATACAGACTGACGCAACATACAGACTGACACAACATTCAGACTAACGCAACATACAGACTGACGCAACATACAGACTGACGCAACATACAGACTGACACAACA